>NC_086448.1:264122340-264422340 GCF_028390025.1 Pseudophryne corroboree | reverse complement strand
CATGGTGTATAGACGGTTCCGCAGGAGCCTTCGGCACTTTAAGACTTTTCAACAGTGTGGACTGGCTCCTCCCTCTATGCCCCTCCTCCAGACCTCAGTTTAGAAAATGTGCTCAGGAGACTGGATGCACGCTAGTGGAGCTCTACAGAGCTTTGCTGGAAAAAGACTTTCTTAGGTTTTTTATTTTACAGGGAAGCTGCTGGCAACAGCTTCCCTGCTTCGTGGGACTAAGGGGGGGAGTACAAACCAACTTCTCAATTAGTTAATGGTTCTGCTTCGGCTGACAGGACACCATTAGCTCCTAAAGGGTACTGAACACAGCCCAAGCCTGGCCAGCGTTCACTCCCACAGCACTGCCGCCACCCCCTAACAGAGCCAGAAGTCAGAAGGCTGGTGAGTATATTACCGGAGTCCTACAGAGAGGGGATCCTCCGGTCATCGTTGGCTGCTTACAGGTACACGTGCAGCGGAGGGACGCTGTGCGCCATGTCTCTCAGCACAAGGGTGCAGAGCGCGCGGGGGGGGGGGGGGCGCTCTGAGGGCATGTTTTAAAACCTTACTCTCACTGGCAAAAAGGGTACATACATGTACAGACGCTGATGTGCCATCCCCAGCCAGTATAAATATTACATTGCTGAGGCTGAAGGGCGGCGGGGCTTCTCCTCAGACTCGCCAGAACACTCACTGGGTGCCATTTTCTCCTGCAGAAACTCCAGTGTGAAGCTCCTGAACGCTGTTTTTCTCCTCATGACAACGCTGATACAAGTACAGGGTGTTATAGAAGGGGCAGAGAGTGTTCATTATAATTAGGTCTGTGGGCCTATTATTGGTATATGCGCTGTAAGTGGGTAATATTTCCACAATTCACAATAAGGCGCAGTGTGTGGACTGGCGAATCCCTCTGTGTCTCTCTGACAGACTTTAGTGTGGGTCTGTCCCCAATAGCTCCCCTGTGTGATAGAGGTGTGTGTGTGTGTGTGTGTGTGTGTGTGTGTGTGTGTGTGTGTGTGTGTGTGTGTGTGTACAAGTGTGTAACATTTCAGACATTGGGGAGGGTTCTTTCCAGGAAGAACCCATTTTAGATGCACAAGAGGGTAATATGGTGGCCCTTCCCTCTCAGAAGGAGCCGGAGTGGGTGAGCATGTTGCAAAAGAATATGTCAATGCTTGCTAAGAAATTCTGAACAACAAACTAAATATTGGAGGCAGTCTGTGGAGAATGCACTGTTTACTGACCCCTCCATATCATCCATTCGGGTCCCATCCAGTTCCCAGAAAAGGTCTCTGGCACAGATAATGCAAGGGGACACAGACACAGATTCTGACTCTAATGTTGACACTGGGGATTTGAGAGGGGTAGACCCAGTGGCGGATCCAGGGGGGGGGGGCACTCGGGCCCGTGCCCCATCTGTCATTTGTAACCTCCGTCCCCCGTCGCCGCACAGGGAGATGACGGGCGCCCGCTGAGATTGTGTTACCAGCGGGCGCCCATCTCCCTGCACAGTGGCAGCCGGAGGCCGGAGCTCAGTACTGAGCTCCGGCTTCCGGCGCTGTCACTGTGCGGCGTGCGCTATGGGAGAGACGTCAGTCATGATGTCTCTCTCATAGTGCTGAGGAGCGGACGCCAAGAGGAGGACTGCAGCGGTCTGGAAGCGGGAACGGGGCTAGTTAAGTATGATGTTTTTTTCTTCCTTAATGCAGCGGGGGCATCTACTGGGGGCAAACTACGGGGGGGGACATTACTACTGGGGGGGCATCAACAAGGGGCGTTATTAAAATTCAGGGGGGCAAAACTACTGGGGGCATAACTACAGGGGCCAAACTACTGGGGGATAATACAGGGGCCAAACTACTGGGGGCATTACTACTGGGGGCTAAACTACAAGGAAGGCATAACTACAGGGGCTAAACTACAATGGGGCAAACTACAGGGGGGCATTACTACTGGTGGCTAAACTACAAGCAGGCAAACTACTGGGGGCATTACCACTGGGAGGCTAAACTAAAGGGGGCGGGGGTAAACTACTGGGGTCATAACTGCAGGGGCATTACCACTGGGGGCATAACTACTAGGGCGCTAAATGTCTGGGGGCATTACTACAGGTAACATTACTACTGGGGGCAATACGAGCATTGCATAAGGGGCACCACTACTATGGGGTCTACATAAGGGCACTACCAGTACAGTGGACATTGCATAATGAGCGCTACAACTGTGGGCATTGTATAAGAAGCGCCACCTCACATGCACCGAAGCTGCACGCAAATGTACTTGCCCCTTCCATGGTGCCCCCCCTATCATTTTCTTCTGGATCCGCCCCTGGGTAGACCCCAAATTAGCCAAAAGCATACAATGTATGATAGTTGCTATAAAGGAAGTGTTGGAGTTTCCTGAAACAACACTGGTCCCAGAGGAAGAGGATTATTTTAAATTAAATAAAAAGCAGGTTGTGACTTTTCCTCCTTCAAAGGATTTGAATGCGTTCTTTGAAGAATCCTGGGCTAACCCTGAGAAGAAATGTACCCTACCCAGAAGGATACGTGTAGCGTACCTTTTCCCTGAGGAAGACAGGCACAAATGGGATACTCCCCCAATGACAGACACCTCAGTTTCTCGGCTGTCTAAGAAAATTGTTTTGCCTGCCCCTGGTTCAGCCCCTTTAAAAGATCCAGCTGACCGTAAATTAGAAACAACCCAGAAATCCATATATACGGCTAATGGAACGGTGCTCAGGCACACCATTGCTTGTGCATGGGTGGGTAACGCTGTGGAAAAATGGTCTGACAACTTGCTTGTTAACATAGACACAGTTGACAGGGATGAAATAGTCCTAACTCTCGCCCATATCAAAGATGCTGCAGGTTACTTAGTTAAAGCTATGAAGGATTTTGGGTTACTGAGTTTAAGATCCTCCGCTATGGCAATTTCAGCCCGCAGGGCGCTGTGGATCCGCCAATGGAATGCTGATGCGGAATCAAAAAAGAATATTGAGGCGCTCCCTTACAACAGAGAAGCCCTCTTTGGAGACAAGCTGGATGCCATGGGCCCTCATTCCGAGTTGTTCGCTCGCAAGGCGATTTTAGCAGAGTTACACACGCTAAGCCACCGCCTACTGGGAGTGAATCTTAGCTTCTTAAAATTGCGAACGATGTATTCGCAATATTGCGATTACAAACTACTTAGCAGTTTCAGAGTAGCTTCAGACTTACTCGGCATCTGCGATCAGTTCAGTGCTTGTCGTTCCTGGTTTGACGTCACAAACACACCCAGCGTTCGCCCAGACACTCCTCCGTTTCTCCAGCCACTCCCGCGTTTTTTCCGGAAACGGTAGCGTTTTTATCCACACGCCCATAAAACGCCGTGTTTCCGCCCAGTAACACCCATTTCCTGTCAATCACACTACGATCGCCTGAGCGAAGAAAAAGCCGTGAGTAAAAATACTATCTTCAAAGCAAATTTACTTGGCGCAGTCGCAGTGCGAACATTGCGCATGCGTACTAAGCAGAAAAACGCTGCGATGCGAAGAAAATTACCGAGCGAACGACTCGGAATGAGGGCCATGATTTCAACAATTACATTAGGCAAGTCAGCAGTTCTGCCTTCCGCAGCTGCTCCACCTAGGAAAGGATATCATTCTCATACGATGCAGTCCTTTCGACCCAACAAGTCCAAAAAGGCAAAGGGTACCCCCGTCTTTGCAGGAAGAGGGCGAGGAAGAGGTAAAAAATCTACAACACCATCAGGCTCGCAGGAGCAGAAGTCAACAGCTACTTCTGCTAAAACCTCAGCATGACGCTGGGGCTCCCCTGAGGGAGTACGATCGGGTAGGTGCTGAATGCTATACAGAAATTATGTCAAGACAACGTAATTTCCTTAGTTCCTGTGTCACAACAGGAAAAAGGGTTTTAGTTAAGCCTGTTGGTAGTGCCGAAACCGGATGGCTCAGTCAGACCGATTTTAAACCTAAACACTCTGAACCTCTATTTGAAAAGGTTCAAATTCAAGATGGAATCCCTGAGAGCGGTGATCTCCAGCTTGGAGGAAAAGGAATTTCTGGTGTCAATGGACATCAAAGATGCTTATTTACATGTTCCAATCTACCCTCCGCATCAGGCATACCTGAGGTTTGTGGTGCAGGACTGCCACTACCAGTTCCAAACATTGCCTTTCGGGCTCTCCACGGCTCCGAGAAGATTCACCAAGGTGATGGCGGAGATGATGGTGGTTCTTCGCAAGAAAGGAGTCAACGTAATCCCATACTTGGACGATCTCCTCATAAACGCGAGATCCAGGGACAAACTAGTGCAGAACATTGCGCTTTCCCAGACGGTGCTTCAACAGCACAGTTGGATCATAAACCTTCCAAAATCACAATTGGAACCCACAATGAGGTTATCATTTCTGGGAATGATATTGGACACGGAAGCACAGAAAGTATTCCTACCGGTGGAAAAGGCTCTGGAGATCCAGAAGATGGTCAAACAAGTTTTGAAACCAGCACGTGTATCGATTCATCAGTGCATCCGCCTGCTGGGGAAGATGGTAGCGGCCTACGAGGCTCTACAATTTGGCTGATTCCACGCCAGGGTGTTCCAATGGGACCTACTGCACATGCACCGGAGGATAATCCTGTCAACAAAAGCCAGAATTTCACTCTTGTGGTAGCTTCAAAGTTCTCACCTCCTGGAGGGATGCAGGTTCAGGATTCAGACTTGGATCCTGGGGACCACAGATGCAAGCCTCCGAGGTTGGGGAGCAGTCACGCAAGGAGAAAGCTTCCAAGGAAGATAGTCAAGTCAAGAAGTACTCCTTCACATAAACATTCTGGAATTGAGAGCTGTGTACAACAGCCTTCATCAAGCGGCACACCTTCTTCAAGGCCGTCCCATACAGATCCAGTCAGACAATGTAACGGCAGTAGCTTACATAAACCGTCAGGGCGGAACAAAAAGCAGAGCGGCAATGGCAGAGGTGACAAAAATTCTCCTCTGGGCAGAAAGACATACAAAAGCTCTGTCGGCAATTTTCATTCCGAGAGTGGACAACTGGGAAGCAGACTTCCTCAGCAGACACGATCTCCATCCAGGAGAATGGGGCCTCCATCCAGAAGTCTTTGCAGAGGTAGCAGGTCGTTGGGGCATTCTTCAAGTAGATATGATGGCATCACGTCTCAACAAGAAGATTCAGAAATATTGTTCCAGGTCGAGAGACCCACAAGCAATAGCAGTAGATGCACTGGTGACCCAGTGGGTGTTCCAGTCGGTGTATCTGTTCTCTCCACTTCCACTAATACCAAAAGTTCTCAAGATCATCAAAAGAACAAGGGTTCGAGCAATTCTCATTGCTCCAGACTGGCCAAGGAGGGCTTGATATCCAGATCCTCGGCCTCTTCCTCTTCGCGAGGACCTGCTTCAGCAGGGGCCATTAGTTTATCAAGACTTACCGTGGCTACGTTTGACGGCATGGCTGTTGAGTGCCAGATCCTAGCCCGTAAGGGTATTCCCAATGAAGTCATTCCCACTCTTATTCTGGCCAGGAAAGGGGTAACGTCTAAACATTACCATCATATTTGGAGAAAATAGGTATCTTGGTGTGAATCCAAGAAGTCTCCTGCGGTGGAGTTTCAATTAGGACGTCTTCTCCTATTTATACAGGCGGTTGTGGATGCTGGCATGAGATTAGGGTCTATCAAGGTCCAAATTTTGGCCATGTCCATTTTCTTTCAGAAACAGTTGGCTTCCCTTCCTGAGGTCCAGACGTACGTGAAAGGGGTTCTGCACATCCAACCTCCCTTTGTGCCTCCTGCAGCGCCATGGGATCTTAATGTTGTGTTGCAGTTCCTTAAATTGGACTGGTTTGAGCCTCTGCAAGAGGTGGAGTTGAAGTTTCTCACTGGGAAAGTCGTCATGCTGTTGGCCTTGGCCTCAGGCAGACGAGTGTCTGAAATAGGGGCTCTGTCACATAAGAGTCCTTATTTGATTTTTTATGAAGATAGAGCTGAACTGTGGACGCGTTAGCATTTTCTTCCAAAGGTAGTGTCTTATTTCCATATTAACCAACCTGTGGTGGTGCCAGTGACTTCTGACACCTCAGCCGTTTCAAAGTCCTTGGATGTCGTCAGAGAGTTGAGGACTTATGTTGCAAAAACGGCTCGGATAAGGAAAACAGAATCTTTGTTTGTCCTCTTTGCAGAGCCGAATTAAGAGGGGGGCCCCGGGGATAAGTACCCCGGGCCCCCCTTTTTAAAAGGGCCCCCCACTGCTGCCACAGATCGGATCTCTAGTCCGATCTGCGGTGCTGCGTTCCACATGCTGGGCACCTGAGCTATGGCTGTCCCACTCCCTCGGCGGCTCAATACTGCACTAAAATGGGCACCGCACGCAGGGAGTGTGTACAGGAAGGACAGCTGAGCGACGGCTCAGCTGTTCAATTATCTGTGGAGCAGCAGCCTGTGGCTCAGCCATTGGCTGGGCACGCAGGCTGCAGGGAGCAGGGAGGACAGCGTGTGAAGCCAGCCTGCGCCCAGCCAGCACCCCTATACATAGATGGTGACCTACCAGCATCAGAGCAATAGTAAGAGCTGTATTAGGTTCCGGGTTATTATATATATATATATATATATATATATATATATATGAATAAACACAAATTCCCAAGTGCGCTAAAGTGGAATGTAATTACACAGTTCTTCCAGCGTTATTTTCGTTGGAATGTAGACTGGAGGGTATTTAAATCTGGGGACCTGTAACAGACACCCCTCACCAAATAGTCACCCAAACAAGAGGCCAACAGGCCAATTAGTAAAAAGTTATTTTAATAACGTAAACACAGTTCAAAGTATAAAATTGTGTCAATAAAATGCAACTAAAAGAGTACACAGCCAACACGTTTATAAGGTGGAATCTAGATATCCCCTCACCTTTTGCAAGGTGCGAGCTCGACAGGGAGTATCTGTTACGTTCCTGGTGCTCAGAACAGGAGAGATGTTGCGTAGTGAGTCCAGAGCACCAGGACGTGACGCTGAAATAAGGTGTGGTATGGAAATAGCCCCTAGCACCCTACCTCCATTGTTTCACCCGTGTGGTCAGTTCACGCCTGCGTGACTATGGTTTCTTGGGCCCACGGCAGCCGCGTTTGAAGGGCGGATTAGGTCTGCCCAACTCCGATGCCCCCAGGTCTTAGAGTGAGACAAGGCGTGAACCAAGACAGGATAATAACAAGGGGACCTCTAACTAAAGCAACAGAAGGCTAGGGGCTACTAACTACCCTAAAACTAAATATATGTGCGGCACGCCACCAAAGGAAAAGAACAACAAAAGATACCACTGTCCACACCCCACATGGCACCGTCGTGTACCAGGAAGGACAGTGAAAAGCGGAAAGCTCCGCAAAAACACCAGTACAAAACAAACGCTAGGATTAAGCGGCCTAGGCCGCAACTCGCGGCAGAAGCCGCTACTCACGGAACCGGGAGAGAACCCCAATAAGCAAGAACCCCCAGATGACTGCAACAGGTTCACTTGGACTGGAAGGATTCAAAGGACCGGCTTCAGAACTCCAGGACTCAGGAGCACGGGGAGCAGGATCGACCAGATACAGCAGACCAGGAACAAACTTTGCAAGGCAGGAACAGCGTACAGGAAGCTATTACCGGCGAGGCTGCAGTGTGCTGGCTCCCATAAAAAGGCCTTGCTGGCCAATGACAGGAGGGCCAGCAAGACCAGCCCCCAGACCCTAATCAATAGTTGCCGTACAGCTGCCCTGCTGCACGAACAACTAATCAGTCTAATCTGGCAACGGGGAACGCGGTCTGCCAATGGCGTCCCCGTTGCCATGGACCCGGCGGATGAGGACGCCCGGCGTCCTAGCGTTGCCAGGGACCTGGCGGCTACAGTACGCACGGCGTCCTAGCGTTGCTAGGCGCCGGGCGGGCAGCGAGGGAGGTGCGGCGGCCGTGAGCGTCGCCCGAAAGCAGACCGAGCGGCGCCGCGGACCGCGGCACCTAACAGTACCCCCCCCCCCCCTTGAGGAGGGGTTAAAGAACCCCTAAAGCTGGGTTTCTGAGGAAATTCCTGAAAGAATAATTTCTTAAGTTTAGGGGCATGTAGATCCTTATCCAGGACCCAAGACCTTTCCTCCGGGCCATAGTCTTTCCAGTGAACTAAAAAATACAGCCGGCCTCAAGAAACTTTGGAATCTAAAACCTTCTCCAGCAAAAACTCTTGTTGCCCCAGAACATCCACCGGAGGTCTACCCTGAGAAGTTTTCCGAGGGAATCTCCTGGAAGAAATATATTGCTTCAGAAGGGAGCAATGAAAAGTATTGCCAATTTTGAGTGATTTAGGCAAGCGTAGCCGAAAAGCAACTGGATTGACCTTCTTTACGATAAGGAACGGTCCAATAAATTTGGGTCCCAATCTAGCCGAGGGTTGTCGGAGCTTGATGTTGCGGGTTGACAACCACACTTTATCTCCCACCTTAAAAGTGCATGGGCGTCGGAACCTATCTGAAAAAATCTTTCCTTGGAAGGCAGCCTTCTTAAGGGCAAGGTGCACCTTTTTCCAAATCATTCTGAGACGGGAAGTTAAGGTCAATGAAGAGACTGGAAAATGAGGGTAAAAAGAATTGGCTCTAGGATGAAAGCCCAGGACCGAAAAGAATGGAGACTCCTTGGTGGAAGAATGACAAGAATTATTATAGGCAAACTCGGCCAAAGGAAGAAATTCAGACCAATCATTCTGAAGTTTGGCCGAGTATAGTCGTAAGTACTGTTTTAATGACTGATTAACACGTTCAGTTTGTCCGTTACACTGTGGATGGTACCCAGATGTTAAAGAGAGTTTCATATTCAAAGAGGCACAAAAACGTTTCCAGAAACGGGCAATGAATTGTGGTCCCTGATCAGAGACAATATCCATGGATAAACCATGGAGCCTGAAGACATGGCGGAGAAACAAAACTGCCAACCCTTGAGCGGAGGGTAATCGGGGAAGAGCAATGAAGTGGGCCATCTTACTAAAACGGTCTACTACCACCCAAATGACTCGGAACCCAGCTGAAATTGGAAGGTCCACCACGAAATCCATGGATATATGTGACCATGGCCTGAGAGGAATGGTTAGAGGCATGAGTTGCCCGACCGGCAACGATCGAGATACCTTGTACTGAGCACTAACCTGACAGTAACGGACAAATTCCATCACATCTTTAAAAAGATTAGGCCACCACACTGAGCGAGAGATTAATTCCAAGGTCTTAGTGATACCTGGATGACCAGAAACCTTATTATCATGAAACTCAGCTAGAACAGTGCCTCTCAGAAATTCAGGGACGAAGAGACGATCTGCAGGAGTGACACTGGGAGCCTGCTGCTGAAGCTGGACTAGCTGTGTAAATAAATCCTGAGTGAGGCCAGCCGGATGACAGACGATGGGACTATGGGGGTAGTAGCCGAGTGGTTATTGTGAACCGGAAGAAAACAACGTGACAGGGCATCAGCTTTCGTATTCTTGGAACCGGGCCTGAAGGTGATGATAAACCTGAAACGAGTAAAAAACAGCGCCCAACGTGCCTGTCGAGCATTAAGCCGTTTAGCTGACTCAATATACTGCAGGTTCTTGTGGTCAGTGAACACAGTAATGGTATGCCTTGCTCCTTCCAACCAGTGCCTCCACTCCTCGAAAGCCCATTTAACTGCCAACAATTCTCGATTACCAACATCATAGTTGGATTCTGCGGAGGAGAATTTTCTGGACATGAAGGCACATGGGTGTAATTCCTGAGACTCCGGGTCTTCCTGAGAAAGGATAGCCCCCACTCCAACCTCTGAGGCATCTGCCTCGACAATAAAGGGGAGATCCGGGTTAGGGTGTCTGAGTACTGGAGCTGAGACAAAGGCCTGTTTCAAGGCCAGAAAGGCAGACTTGGCTTTAGGTGACCAGTTGGAAGGGTCCGCTCCTTTTTTAGTCAATGCCACAATAGGAGCAACCAAATCTGAGAAGGTATGAATAAAACGCCTATAAAAATTTGCAAACCCTAAAAAGCGCTGGATTGCTTTTAAGTTCGTGGGTTGTGCCCAATTTAGAATTGCCTGGAGTTTTTTTGGTTCCATGAAAAACCCCTTTGGAGAAATAATATACCCCAGGAAGGACACTTCTGTGATGTGGAAATCACATTTCTCCAATTTGGCGTACAAATGATTTTCCCGTAACCTCTGAAGGACCAGTCGCACATGGGTAATATGTTGTTCAAAGGACTCAGAGTAAATCAAAATGTCATCTAAATAAACGACTACAAACTTTCCTAGAAAGTCGCGAAGGACGTCGTTAATAAGATCTTGAAATACAGCAGGAGCATTGGACAGCCCAAACGGCATCACCAGGTATTCATAATGTCCCGACTGTATGCTGAAAGTCGTCTTCCACTCATCCCCAGATTTTATTCGGATGAGATTGTAAGCCCCTCTAAGATCAATTTCGGAGAAGATAACGGCAGTACGGAGCTGATCAAATAGTACCGAAATCAGTGGCAAGGGGTAGGTGTTCTTAACAGAGATCTTATTCAGAGCCCGATAATCAATACATGGTCTGAGCGACCCATCTTTTTTCTCAACAAAAAAGAACCCTGCACTTAATGGAGATTTCGAGGGCCTAATGAAGCCCTTCTTCAGGCTCTCCTGTACATACTCATCCATAGCCGTAGTTTCCGGCCCAGATAGGGCATATAGTCTCCCTTTAGGCAAAGAGGCACCGGGAACTAAGTCAATGGCGCAGTCATAGGACAGATGAGGGGGCAGAATATCCGCATTACCCTTGGAGAAAACTGTTAGGGTCTCCTGCCCTGTGCTGCCACGTCGTCATGGCAACCGGGAGACAAGTGATAGCGGAGTGACCTGAGCGCAGCTGATACTCCGGTTCGGGTCTTTTGCTGTGCAGTGGTTATAGGCTCTGTGCATGGCAGGGGATCCGGTGCTGGTTTTTGTGCTCACAGTCTGTGAGGTCTGAGTGGGGCGTGGACAGCACCTGCTTTATAAGGCCTCTTCTCAGGGTAAGCAGATGCTGCTGAATCTTTGTTGGTTAGTCAGTTTCTGAAAGTTAGCCAGTACTGTGTAGCTTTGTATTTGTTTGTTGCTTACTGCAAATAGGCCTGGGGATTTGGTATTACACTCTGCCAATCCAGACCTAGCAGTAAGACTGGAGTCAGTCGTTTAGCTTGCTGGGGTTCTGTTACTACTCTGTGAACTTAGCAAGTTTGCGGCTGTATTCTAAGACTTGCCTGTCTAATCCTGTCTCACTTTGCTAGGTGTCAGGGGTCAGTTTAGTGGCAGTAAGCTGAACCTGTGCACTGCAAGTGAGAATTAGGATTGTGGAGACTCTCCTTGTGTCTATCATTCCATCTCTGACCAAGGAGTTTACTGCCACACCCGTTGGTAACCCTTTAGGGTTTTGCTGTTGCCCTTAGCAACAGCATTTCGGGTTCTCTACGTATTAAAACACAACATCTTGCTTTTCTCATCTGAGCAGTTCTAATACAAGGGAGATACCCAGTTCCTTAGCCTCTGGGCTTCTCTGTTCACTTTGTGTGTATTTTGTTACCCTATCACCTTCTGTGTACGTTATGTCATATTCCCCAGTCTGTCTGTAAGTCCATTTGTTTTGCATAACAGTTCAAACACCAGTACATTCCTGCAGGCACTGGAGTGCATAACAGTCCTGACACCAGTACTTTCCTGCAGGCACTGGTGTGCATAACATATTCAGCAGCCTAATACTCCTGTTGAAATTTTGTGGGAATATGGAGCATACCCCTCAAAATACGTTGCAACAGGTGGTCGATCAGGTGCAGGTCCTGACTCGACAATTTAATGATTTGTCCATTAAAATGCACACCTCCCAGGCTGCTGGCGGAGCTCCCGCAGCAGCAGCACCTGCAGGGGTTAAGGAGCAGAAAGTAAATCTCCCGGATCGTTTTTCTGGAGATCGCTCGCAGTTCTTTTGTTTCAAGGAGAGCTGCAAGCTATACTTCCGGCTTAGGCCTCAGTCTTCTGGGTCGGAGATTCAGCGGGTGGGCATAGTGATTTCCTTGCTACAAGGAGACCCACAGGTCTGGGCATATGGGTTGCAGCCTGACTGTCCGTCGCTTAAAAGTGTTGATGCTTTTTTTACGGCACTGGGCATGTTGTATGATGACCCTGACAAGACGGCCTCAGCCGAGGCTCAGATTTCGATCCTTAAGCAAGGGCGAAGGCCAGTTGAGGTTTACTGTACGGAGTTTCGGAGGTTGGCCCATGATACCCAGTGGAATGACCCAGCCCTGAGACACCAGTACCGAAGAGGTCTTTCTAACCAGATAAAGGACCAACTGGTACAATATCCCTTGCCTGATAGCTTGGATCAGCTCATGCAGTTATCCATCCGGGTGGATAGACGGCTGAGAGAGCGTAGGCTTGAAAGGGAGACTGAGATTTCCTTCCTTCCCAAGGGATCCTCAGACTCTGAGGAATTTTCCGAGGAGCCTATGCAGATTGGGGCTACCCGCCTCTCCTCGCGTGAGAAGACGCGGAGGAGACAGCAGGGGTTGTGTTTGTACTGTGGGAATAAAGGTCATGTGGTAGTATCATGCCCAGAAAAGCCGGAAAACTTCAGGGCCTGAGGGTGATGGGAAATATCCTGTCAGGCCAGAAGTCAGAATTTCCCAAGAAGACTTTTATCATTCCGGTGACCTTGAAGATCCTCGGTCAAACTGTCAAGACTGAGGCCTTTGTGGACAGTGGGGCCGACGGGGTTTTTATGGACCGCCAATTCGCCCTGAAACACTCTGTTCCCTTAGTACCCTTGGCATCGGAAATTGAGATTTGTGGGTTAAACGGGGAACCATTATCCCAAGGTAAAATTACCTCTTGCACTAGCCAGATTTCTTTGTTTATTGGAGCCACACACTCTGAAAAATTGTCCTTTTATGTGACTGTCTGTACTTTTGCCCCATTGGTGTTGGGGTTACCCTGGTTAAGGGCCCACAATCCTCAATTTGACTGGGTCTCTGGGGAGATTCTTAGTTGGGGTACTGATTGTTTCAGGAGTTGCTTGAGCCTTCCAGTCAGGCTCTCGCAGCTAAGTTTGCCAGGATTGCCAGGGTGTTATGCAGATTTTGCGGACGTGTTCTCCAAAAAAGTTGCAGAGGTACTACCTCCCCATCGCCCCTATGACTGTGCCATTGATTTGTTGCCAAATGCTAAGCTTCCCAAGAGCAGGTTGTACTCCCTGTCACGTCCTGAGACTCAGGCTATGGCAGAGTACATTCAGGAGAACTTGGCTAAGGGATTTATCAGACCTTCACAGTCTCCAGTTGGGTCGGGGTTCTTCTTCGTGGGTAAAAAGGACGGTTCGTTGCGACCCTGCATCGACTTCAGGGAATTGAACCGTATCACGATTAAAAACTCATACCCACTGCCTCTCATTTCGGTCTTGTTTGACCAGCTTCGTACTGCCACCATTTTTTCTAAGATTGACCTACGCGGTGCGTACAATCTAATCCGAATAAGAGAGGGGGATGAATGGAAGACTGCCTTTAATACCCACTTAGGGCATTATGAATATTTGGTGATGCCTTTTGGGCTCTGTAATGCCCCGGCAGTCTTCCAGGATTTCATGAATGATGTGCTCAGGGAATATTTGGATAGATTCTTAGTTGTATACTTAGATGACATCCTAATCTTCTCCCATTCCCTGGAGGAACATCTGAAGCATGTACGCTTAGTCCTCCAGAAACTCAGAGACCACCGGCTTGGGGCGAAGCTGGAGAAGTGCGAATTTGAAGTTCAGCAAATCGCATTTCTAGGATATATTATCTCCCCAGAAGGTTTCCAAATGGAGGGTTCCAAGGTACAGGCAGTCCTGGATTGGGTGCAGCCCACTAGTTTGAAGGCGCTTCAGCGTTTCCTGGGCTTTGCGAATTTTTATAGACGATTTATCGCTGGATTTTCGTCTATAGTGGCGCCCTTGGTGGCACTCACTAAGAAAGGGGCGGATGTTGCTCACTGGTCTTGTGAGGCTAAAGCGGCTTTTGCCCGTCTCAAAAGGGCATTTGTTTCGGCCAAGGTGCTGCGACACCCAGATCCAGAGCGTCCTTTTGTGGTGGAGGTGGATGCCTCTGAGATGGGTATTGGGGCAGTGCTTTCTCAGATGGGAGTGTCTGATAATCGCCTTCATCCCTGTGCTTACTTTTCCCGTACATTTTCGCCTGCCGAGATGAATTATGACGTGGGTAACCGGGAATTGTTGGCTATTAAGGATGCACTCGAGGAGTGGAGACACTGGCTTGAGGGGGCTAAGTTTGTGGTCTCAATTCTCACTGACCATAAGAATCTGGCATATTTAGAGTCAGCGAAGCGTCTCAATGCCAGGCAGGCACGATGGGCTTTGTTTTTTGCTCGCTTTAATTTTTTGATAACATATCGCCCTGGGTCAAAAAACATCAAGGCTGATGCGCTCTCGCGGAGTTTTGCTCCAATCCAGGAGACCACCGAGGAGCCGTTGCCCATTGTTTCCCCATCATGTATTAAAGTGGGCATTACCCAGGACCTCTTATCATTAGTCCTTAGAGCACAGGAGCAGGCTCCTCCAGACCTTCCGGTAGGTCTTTTGTTTGTGCCTCCTAGGTTAAGACAGCGAGTGTTCCTGGAATTCCATGCCAAGAAGTCTGCAGGTCACCCGGGTATTGCCAGAACTCGGGAGTTGCTATCTAGGGCGGTGTGGTGGCCCTCGGTGGCTAAGGATGTGGATCAGTGGGTTCGGGCATGTGACATCTGTGCCCGAAATAAGACTCCTAGAGGGGTTCCTGTTGGCCCATTACATCCACTCTCTATCCCATCTAAGCCATGGACCCACATTTCAATGGATTTTGTGGTGGACTTGCCCAAATCCTCGGGGATGACAGCCATCTGGGTTGTCGTTGACAGGTTTTCGAAGATGGCGCACTTCGTTCCACTGGTTGGGCTGCCATCGGCCAGACGCCTGTCTGAATTATTTATGCTGCATGTTGTGCGTCTCCACGGGTTGCCACTTGATGTGGTCTCTGACCGCGGATCCCAGTTTGTGCCCAAATTCTGGAGGGCATTTTGTTCCGATCTCCAGATTTCTGTCAGCTTGTCGTCGGGCTACCATCCGCAGTCTAATAGGCAGACTGAAAGGGTGAACCAGTCCTTGGAGCAGTTCCTCAGGTGTTATGTCTCCAAGTGTCAGACTGACTGGGTTGCTCATCTGTCCATGGCGGAGTTTGCCTATAACAACGCGGCTCACTCTGCTACAGGGATCTCTCCCTTCCTTTGTGTGTATGGGCATCATCCTAAGGCCAATTCTTTTGACCCCCTGGACTCCACGCCTGGTGGTTCCTCTGTGGTTTCGGTCCTTAGAGGTATTTGGCGGAAAGTGAAGAAAGCCCTTGTGTCTGTGTCATTAGTGACCAAAAGGGTTTTTGATAAGCGGAAAAGACCCTGCAGCTTCAAATTAGGAGACTTCGTCTGGTTGTCTACCAAGAATTTGAAGTTGAGACAGCCATCTCATAAGTTAGGCCCCCGGTTCATCGGCCCTTATAAGATCACCAGGGTTATCAATCCGGTGGCATTTCAGTTAGATCTGCCCCGTTCTTTGGGTATCAATAAAACATTTAATTGTTCCCTTTTAAAACGGGCGATTAGTAATCCTTCTTCCAGTGGAAGACCTTCCCCTCTTCTGATACGTGGCCAGAGGGAGTTTGTTGTTGAAAGGATTCTTGACTCCAAGGTGGTTCGGGGTCGGCTGTCATTTTTGGTGCACTGGAAGGGGTATGGCCCGGAGGAGCGGTCGTGGGTGCGCAGTTGTGATCTTCATGCCCCCAGACTGATACGCTCTTTCTTCTCGCAGTTCCCCGATAAACCCGGTGGTAGGGGTTCTTTGACCCCTCGTCAGAGGGGGGGGTACTGTTAGGGTCTCCTGCCCTGTGCTGCCACGTCGTCATGGCAACCGGGAGACAAGTGCTAGCGGAGTGACCTGAGCGCAGCTGATACTCCGGTTCGGGTCTTTTGCTGTGCAGTGGTTATAGGCTCTGTGCATGGCAGGGGATCCGGTGCTGGTTTTTGTGCTCACAGTCTGTGAGGTCTGAGTGGGGCGTGGACAGCACCTGCTTTATAAGGCCTCTTCTCAGGGTAAGCAGATGCTGCTGAATCTTTGTTGGTTAGTCAGTTTCTGAAAGTTAGCCAGTACTGTGTAGCTTTGTATTTGTTTGTTGCTTACTGCAAATAGGCCTGGGGATTTGGTATTACACTCTGCCAATCCAGACCTAGCAGTAAGACTGGAGTCAGTCGTTTAGCTTGCTGGGGTTCTGTTACTACTCTGTGAACTTAGCAAGTTTGCGGCTGTATTCTAAGACTTGCCTGTCTAATCCTGTCTCACTTTGCTAGGTGTCAGGGGTCAGTTTAGTGGCAGTAAGCTGAACCTGTGCACTGCAAGTGAGAATTAGGATTGTGGAGACTCTCCTTGTGTCTATCATTCCATCTCTGACCAAGGAGTTTACTGCCACACCCGTTGGTAACCCTTTAGGGTTTTGCTGTTGCCCTTAGCAACAGCATTTCGGGTTCTCTACGTATTAAAACACAACATCTTGCTTTTCTCATCTGAGCAGTTCTAATACAAGGGAGATACCCAGTTCCTTAGCCTCTGGGCTTCTCTGTTCACTTTGTGTGTATTTTGTTACCCTATCACCTTCTGTGTACGTTATGTCATATTCCCCAGTCTGTCTGTAAGTCCATTTGTTTTGCATAACAGTTCAAACACCAGTACATTCCTGCAGGCACTGGAGTGCATAACAGTCCTGACACCAGTACTTTCCTGCAGGCACTGGTGTGCATAACAAAAACATCGGCAAAGTCCTGATATTCCAAAGGAATAAGTTCTGGGGTGACTACCGCAACCCGGACTGGACGTGAAATACATTCCTTAACACAGAAGGGACCCCATCGGGAAATCTCCCCAGACCGCCAATCTATGGTGGGATTATGAAAGGCAAGCCAGGGGTGACCCAAAACTACTTGGACTGTCGGACAATGGGTAAGGTAAAACTCGATTTTCTCCGAATGTAGGGCCCCCACTGTCAGTTGTACTGGAGGTGTGCGGTGAGTGATTACCCCATTAGAAAGCGGACCACCATCCAAGCCATGCATGGTGATATGTTTATCCAAAGGTATCTGTGGAACGCCCAATGCCTGAGCCCAACCAAGATCCATGAAATTTCCCGCAGCTCCACTGTCGACGAAGGCCGACACCAACGAACTGAGACTACCAAAGGAAATTTTTACAGGAACTAATAAGGAATCATTTGAGGAGATCAATTGCAGACCCAAGTGAACCCCCTCACAATTCACTTGGTCAGAGCGTTTCCCTGCTTATTCGGGCAATTGCGCGCGGCATGTCCCTTGCCACCACAATACAAGCAGAGACCAGAATTTAGCCTTCTGGTTCTTTCCTCTGGGGACAGCCGGGAGAGACCCATTTGCATGGGCTCCTCAACGTCCTCAGGGAAAGTATACACACATGGACTAGGCCTGAAACTAGCTCCTCTTTCAGCCCTCCGCTCCCGGAGACGACGATCAATTTTAAGAGCAAGCTCCATGAGTATGTCTAAAGTCTCTGGAGCGGGGTACTGAAGGAGACTGTCTTTAATAACTTCAGACAAACCGAGGCAAAACTGACTGCGCAGGGCCGGGTCATTCCAGCCACAGTCGTTCGACCAACGGCGAAACTCGGTACAATACGCCTCTGCTGGATTTTTCCCTTGCTTTAGTGCACGCAGGTGGCTCTCAGCCGATGCTTCTCTATCAGGGTCATCATACAAAAGGCCTGAGGACTTAAAAAGGCATCTACCGATAGCAAGGCTGCGTCATCGACTTTTAACCCAAAAGCCCAGGTTTGCGGGTCACCTTGAAGACATCACAATCCCGACCCGTTGAGACTCAGTACCAGAGGATCGGGGCCTTAACCGAAAATAAAGTTTACAAGCTTCCCTAAAATTAAAAAAATCCTTTCGGTTACCCGAAAAACGGTCAGGAAGATGCATCTTTGGTTCTGGAATCATACTCGGGGAGGCTCGCAAAAGATCTTCCTGCGATCTCACCCGAAGAGTAAGATCCTGAACCATCTGAGTTAGTTCCTGAATCTGGTTGGCCAAAAGCTGGCTGGGATTCGGTCCTAATACTGCCGGATTCATGAGGCCGAATCTCAAGGCCCACCAAATACAAATAACTCTCTATTCTTTTTGGGCCGGTGATAATGTTACGTTCCTGGTGCTCAGAACAGGAGAGATGTTGCGTAGTGAGTCCAGAGCACCAGGACGTGACGCTGAAATAAGGTGTGGTATGGAAATAGCCCCTAGTACCCTACCTCCATTGTTTCACCCGTGTGGTCAGTTCACGCCTGCGTGACTATGGTTTCTTGGGCCCACGGCAGCCGCGTTTGAAGGGCGGATTAGGTCTGCCCAACTCCGATGCCCCCAGGTCTTAGAGTGAGACAAGGCGTGAACCGAGACAGGATAATAACAAGGGGACCTCTTACTAAAGCAACAGAAGGCTAGGGGCTACTAACTACCCTAAAACTAAATATATGTGCGGCACACCGCCAAAGGAAAAGAACAACAAAAGATACCACTGTCCACACCCCACACGGCACCGTCGTGTACCAGGAAGGACAGTGAAAAGCGGAAAGCTCCGCAAAAACACCAGTACAAAACAAACGCTAGGATTAAGCGGCCTAGGCCGCAACTCGCGGCAGAGGCCGCTACTCACGGAACCGGGAGAAAACCCCAATAAGCAAGAACCCCCAGATGACTGCAACAGGTTCACTTGGACTGGAAGGATTCAAAGGACCGGCTTCAGAACTCCAGGACTCAGGAGCACGGGGAGCAGGATCGACCAGATACAGCAGACCAGGAACAAACTTTGCAAGGCAGGAACAGCGTACAGGAAGCTATCACTGGCGAGGCTGCAGTGTGCTAGCTCCCATAAAAAGGCCTTGCTGGCCAATGACAGGAGGGCCAGCAAGACCAGCCCCCAGACCCTAATCAATAGTTGCCGTGCAGCTGCCCTGCTGCATGAACAACTAATCAGTCTAATCTGGCAACGGGGAACGCGGTCCGCCAATGGCGTCCCCATTGCCATGGACCCGGCGGCTGAGGACGCCCGGCGTCCTAGATTTGCCAGGGACCCTGCGGCTACAGTACGCACGGCGTCCTGGCGTTGCTAGGCGCCGGGCGGGCAGCGAGGGAGGTGCGGCGGCCGTGAGCGTCGCCCGGAAGCAGACCGAGCGGCGCCGCGAACCGCGGCACCTAACAGGGGGGTCATTCCGAGTTGTTCGCTCGGTAATTTTCTTCGCATCGCAGCGTTTTTCCGCTAACTGCACATGCGCAATGTTCGCACTGCGACTGCGCCAAGTAAATTTGCTATGCAGTTAGGTATTTTACTCACGGCATTACGAGGTTTTTTCTTCGTTCTGGTGATCGTAATGTGATTGACAGGAAGTGGGTGTTTCTGGGCGGAAACTGGCCGTTTTATGGGAGTGTGTGAAAAAACGCTACCGTTTCTGGGAAAAACGCAGGAGTGGCTGGAGAAACGGAGGAGTGTCTGGCCGAACGCTGGGTGTGTTTGTGACGTCAAACCAGGAACGACAAGCACTGAACTGATCGCACTGGCAGAGTAAGTCTCGAGCTACTCAGAAACTGCACAGAGAAGTCTTTTCGCAATATTGCGAATCTTTCGTTCGCAATTTTGATAAGCTAAGATTCACACCCAGTAGGCGGCGGCTTAGCGTGTGCAAAGCTGCTAAGAGCAGCTTGCGAGCGAACAACTCAGAATGACCCCCAGTATCTTTACAGACTAGGTTGTGATTCTCTGACTGACAAACCCAACGCGTTTCGTCTTATCGACTTCATCAGGGGTAACGAATATAGGAAAAGGCTAATTTGCTCATGATGAATTAATATAAAGGATCATAACCTCTAATGTACGATTATTCAGAATCTCCTATATCTGGACTTAGTGGATGAAGCTCTTATATCAGGGCTCCTGATTAGAGCTTAAGAGGTATTCCTTCTTAAATGTGTAATCGGTTGGATAATGGTGTTTTGTATAAACTACCTTAAAACTAATTGGGCGTAAATTCTTACAGGGTCGCCTAGGAATACTATTGGTTATAATCTCTTAGGAGTGCTGACAACCATATGTCGGTATTTTTGCAAACTACCTAAAGTGTGGTGTCCAATTTTAAATTCAAGACTATTTCTGATTCGGATGTTGACCAACGTACAACAAAATTCAAGAATTACATAGCTGGTTTAACAATCTCAAAAGTATAAGTAGTGTGGCTTCCTCAATAGGTCTCACAGAATAGATCCTGGGAGAGATTTGGCTGCATGTGGAAATCACATATATATATATATATATATATATATATATATATATATATATATATATACATACATATATACATAGATATAAACATATATATATATATATACATATACATATATATATAATATATATATATATATATATATATATATATATATATATACACTGCTCAAAAAAATAAAGGGAACACTAAAATAACACATCCTAGATCTGAATGAATGAAATATTCTTATTAAATACTTTGTTCTTTACATAGTTGAATGTGCTGACAACAAAATCACACAAAAATGATCAATGGAAATCAAATTTATTAACCCATGGAGGTCTGGATTTGGAGTCACCCTCAAAATTAAAGTGGAAAAACACACTACAGGCTGATCCAACTTTGATGTAATGTCCTTAAAACAAGTCAAAATGAGGCTCAGTAGTGTGTGTGGCCTCCACGTGCCTGTATGACCTCCCTACAACGCCTGGGCATGCTACTGATGAGGTGGCGGATGGTTTCCTGAGGGATCTCCTCCAAGACCTGGACTAAAGCATCCGCCAACTCCTGGACAGTCTGTGGTGCAACGTGGCATTGGTGGATGGAGCGAGACATGATGTCCCAGATGTGCTCAATTGGATTAAGGTCTGGGGAACGGGCGGGCCAGTCCATAGCATCAATGCCTTCGTCTTGCAGGAACTGCTGACACACTCCAGCCACATGAGGTCTAGCAATGTCTTGCATTAGGAGGAACCAAGGGCCAACCGCACCGGCATATGGTCTCACTAGGGGTCTGAGGATCTCATCTCGTCACCTAATGGCAATCAGGCTACCTCTGGTGAGCACATGGAGGGCTGTGCGGCCCCCCAAAGAAATGCCACCCCACACCATTACTGACCCACTGCCAAACCGGTCATGCTGGAGGATGTTGCAGGCAGCAGAACGTTCTCCTTGGTGTCTCCAGACTCTGTCACGTCTGTCACATGTGCTCAGTGAGAACCTGCTTTAATCTGCGAAGAGCACAGGGTGCCAGTGGCGAATTTGCCAATCTTGGTGTTCTCTGGCAAATGTTAAACGTCCTGCACGGTGTTGGGCTGTAAGCACAACCCCCACCTGTGGACGTCGGGCCCTCATACCACCCTCATGGAGTCCGTTTCTGATCGTTTGAGTAGACACATGCACATTTGTGGCTTGCTGGAGGTCATTTTGCAGGGCTCTGGCAGTGCTCCTCCTGTTCCTCCTTGCACAAAGGCGGAGGTAGCGGTCCTGCTGCTGGGTTGTTGCCCTCCTACGGCCTCCTCCACGTCTTCTGATGTACTGGCCTGTCTCCTAGTAGCGCCTCCATGCTCTGGACACTACGCTGACAGACACAGCAAACCTTCTTACAACAGCTCACATTGATGTGTAATCCTGGATGAGCTGCACTACCTGAGCCACTTGTGTGGGTTGTAGGGAGGTCATACAGGCACGTGGAGGCCACACACACTACTGAGCCTCATTTTGACTTGTTTTAAGGACATTACATCAAAGTTGGATCAGCCTGTAGTGTGTTTTTTCACTTTAATTTTGAGTGTGACTCCAAATCCAGACCTCCATAGGTTAATAAATTTGATTTCCATTGATAATTTTTGTGTGATTTTGTTGTCAGCACATTCAACTATGTAAAGAACAAAGTATTTAATAAGAATATTTCATTCATTCAGATCTAGGATGTGTTATTTTAGTGTTCCTTTTATTTTTTTGAGCAGTGTATATATATATATATACATATATATATATACACGCAGTATCCGGAGGTGCGGCACCCCTGACGGCTTGGAAAATTACTTTTATTTTGTCATTTTCATCAGGTATGAAAATGACGGAATAAAAGTCTTTGAAACATTGTCTTCACATGCTGCTGTACAGACTTTTTTCTCCAAGCCGCCAGGAGTGCCGCACCTCCGGATACTGTATGTAATATATTGTGAGGGCACCCGGTGCATTTGACTGTTTATTGGGAGAGCCGGGCAATATGGACACACACACACACACACACACACATATATATATATATATACATATATGTGTGTGTGTGTGTGCGTGCGTGCCCTCCAAATTGATAGCAACATTTGCAAAGAGACAAGGCGGCACTCACAAAGGTGTATTAAACACTCATCTTTTACACCAACATTTCCGGGCTTCCCGTGCCGCCCCGCCGCCACCCTTAGTCCTTCTCTGCGCCTACGCCTCCTCCGCACCATGCCGGCCACAGCCTCCTCATCCACCGCACTGCAGACCACAGCATCCTCAGTACCGCCGCTGCTAAATACTGTAGCTAATCTTACCCTGCTGCCTTTCTATCTCCCTAGTCCCTACTGTATGACCTTGCTGTCACTCTCCCTGTCCCTGTGTCCCTGCTGTCACTTTCCCTGTCACTCTCCCTGTCCCTGCTGTCACTCTCTCTGTCCCTATGTCCCTGCTGTCACTCTCCCTGTCCCTCTGTCACTCTCCCTGATTTTTTCCTCATTCCATGTGGCATAATGTGAATTTCGTCTCATTCTGTTAGCTATAATGTGAATTTCGGCTCATACCGTGTGCTATTATGTGAATTTTGGTTCATACCGTGTGCTATAATGGGAATTTCGGCTCATTCTGTGTGCTATAATGTGAATTTTAGCTCATTACCGTGTGCTATAATGTGAATTTCGACTCATACCGTGTGCTATATTGTTAATTTTGTCTCATTCTGTGTGCTATAATGTGAATTTCGGCTCATACCGTGTGCTATAATGTGAATTTCAGCTCATTCTGTGTGCTATAATGTGAATTTCGGCTCATTTTGTGTGCTATAATGTGAATTTCGGCTCATACCGTGTGCTATAATGTGAATTCCGGCTCATACGTGTGCTATAATGTGAATTTTGGCTCATACCGTGTGCTATAATGTGAATTTCGGCTCATTCTGTGTGCTATAATGTGAATTTCGGCTCATTCTGTGTGCTATAATGTGAATTTTGGCTTATTCTGTGTGCTATAATGTGAATTTTGGCTCATTTTGCGTGCTATAATGTGAATTTCGGCTCATACCGTGTGCTATAATGTGAATTTCGGCTCATTCTGTGTGCTATAATGTGAATTTCGGCTTATTCTTTGTGCTATAGTGTGAATTTCAGCTCATTCTGTGTGCTATAATGTGAATTTCGGCTCATTCTTTGTGCTATATTGTGAATTTTGACTCATATCATGTGCTATATTGTGAATTTTGGCTCATTCTGTGTGCTATAATGTGAATTTCAGCTCATACTGTGTGGTATAATGTGAATTTCGGCTCATACTGTGTGGTATAATGTGAAAGGGCTACCAGTACTAGGTAGTTTAAGGGGTCCTACTATTGTGGTGCATAATGTGTATAAGGGGTATATGGAGTGGTAAACTACACTGAAGGACATGCTTCCTTTTGAGTGGCCACGCCCTCTTCCCTGGAGGCGCTTGCATAATTGCAACCTTCACTTTTCACTTCAAAATTTCCGCTTCGACCACTGTACATAGGTATATATATATATATATATATATATATATGTATATATATATATATATATATATATATGAAAAACACAACAGTATCTTTATCTTGCGCCAAGTTCAAAGCAGCATAACGGGAGAGGTCCCTCTTAGAGGACCTCAATAGCATACAGAATAAAAAACAGTTTCCCAAGTGCGCTAAATAAGACTGTATCTACAATGATTCTTCCAGTGTTGTTTCCATAAGTCAGAATTGAATACTGGAGAAGATTTGTATCTGGGAACCTGTAACGGACACCCCTCACCAAGATGGTCACCCAAACAAGAGGCCCAAGGCCAATTAGTAAAAAATTGTTTTAATAACACATGTTAAAACAAATACAGTTTTCACATAAAATTCCTCATATAGTGTTTACAAAGATGTGTTTAAAATGATGACAATAAAGGATAACAAGTATGTTCGTTGTGTGGTCTTTAACTCTAGATACTCCCTCACCTTTTTCAAGGTGCGAGCTTAAGAGGGAGTATCTTCACAAACTATGCTGGAAACTCCTGACTGACAAACCCTTTATTGTCATCATTTTAAACACATCTAAGCAGACTATTGCGCTCTGGATCAGAGGCAGTGGCGTAACTACTGCCCCCGCAGTCCTCGCGGTGGCTTGGGGGCGAGGGGCTGCGGGGGCGCCACTGATTTAGAACAGATTGACATGCGGACGAGCGTCCGCATGTCAATCTGCGGTCTCCTCTCCCTCCTTGCTGCGGTGCCTGCTCCCCCGGCCCCCCCCCTATGTGTTGGAGGGACACGAGCGCATCGCGCGTCTCTCCTGTGTCCCTCCTGGCTCTCCCCCGGCTGGTCTAAGGAAGCATGTGCCGTTCGTGAGCTCTGATTGGCTCACGAACGGCACTTCCTTTATTAGACCAGCCGGGGGAGAGCCAGGAGGGACACAGGAGAGACGCGCGATGCGCTCGTGTCCCTCCAACACATAGGGGGGGGCCGGGGGAGCAGGCACTGGGGCATATACCCGGCACTGGGGACATATACCTGGCACTGGGGGGGCAGATCTGGCACTGGGGACATATACCTGGCACTGGGGGGGGCATATACCCGGCACTGGGGGCATGTACTTGGCACTGGGGGCATATACCCGGCACTGGGGGGGCTTATACCTGGCACTGGGGGGCATATACCCGACACTGGAGGCATATACCTGGCACTGGGGGGAAGCAGGCACTGGGGGGAAATATCTGGCACTGGGGGCATGTACCTGGCACTGGGGGCATATACCCGGCACTGGGGGGACATATACCCGGCACTGGGGACATATACCTGGCACTGGGGGGGCAGATCTGGCACTGGGGACATATACCTGGCACTGGGGGGGCATATACCCGGCACTGGGGGCATGTACCTGGCACTGGGGGCATATACCCGGCACTGGGGGGGCTTATACCTGGCACTGGGGGGGCATATACCCGACACTGGAGGCATATACCTGGCACTGGGGGGAAGCAGGCACTGGGGGGAAATATCTGGCACTGGGGGCATGTACCTGGCACTGGGGGCATATACCTGGCACTGGGGGGACATATACCCGGCACTGGGGGCATATACCTGGCACTGGGGGGGGAGATACCCGGCACTGGGGGCATATACCTGGCACTGGGGGGGAAGCAGGCACTGGGGGGGGGAATATCTGGCACTGGGGGCATATACCTGGCACTGGGGGCATATAACTGGCACTGGGGGGGCATGTACCTGGCACTGGGGGCATATACCTGGCACTGGGGGCATATACCTGGCACTGGGGGCATATACCTGGCACTGGGGGGGAATATCTGGCACTGTGGGAGAATATCTGGCACTGGGGGGGCATATACCTGGCACTGGGGGCATATAGCTGGCACTGGGGGGGCATATACCTGGCACTGGGGGAATATACCTGGCACTGGGGGGGCATATACCCGTCACTGGGGGCATATACCCGGGACTGGGGGGGCATATACCTGGCACTGGGGGGGGGGAGCAGGCACTGTGGGGGAATATCTGGCACTGGGTGCATATACCTGGCACTGTGGGGGAATATCTGGCACTGGGTGCATATACCTGGCACTGTGGGGGAATATCTGGCACTGGGAGCATATGTGGCACTGGGAGCACGGCCCTAGCAACAAGCACTACCCCCTAGCAATGAGCATGACACCCAGTGCATGAAACCCCTGGCAACGAGCATGACATCCTGGCACCGTGCATGGAACCAAGAGCATGAAACCCCTGGCAACGAGCAGGTAATTTAAAAGTAATTAGAAGCCTTACTGTAGAACTTAATGTGTAATGGGCATTACGGTGTGTGGCATAATGTATCACGGACATTGCAGTGTGTGTCATAATGTATCTGGCATTACGGTGTGTTGCATACTATGTCACGGGCATTGTGGTATGTGGTATAATGTCTCAGGATCATTGTGGTGTGTGTCATACTGTGTCACAGACATTGTATGTGCTATAATGTATCAGGGGCATTGCAGTGTGTAGCATAATGTATAACGGGCATTGCGATTCCTGTCATAATGTGTCACAGGCATTACGGTGTGTGGCATAATGTGTCGGGGGCATTACGGTGTGTGGCATAATGTGTAGGGGGCATTACGGTGTGTGCATATTGTGTCATGTGCATTATTGTAAGTGATCGCAAAAACGCGCTATGGCGCGTATTTTACCCAGAAACAGCCGCCCGGGACTCACATTTAGAAGATGAGCGGGTCCCACAGGACGCGCTCATCTGAATATGTGTTTGCATGTGTTAAGCCTGTCAGCGGAATGCAGGAGGTGACTGGCTGTTTCCTCGGCCAATCACCTCCTGTAGTCTCCATCCAATTACAGCCTGCAGCATCTCCCGCTTTGAATCCTGCTCCCCGCCAGCACATGAATCTGTGCTGCAGGGCTGACAGACTGGCCCCGCTCATCCGGCTCCACTGCCGCTCTCCCGCCAGCACCCTCCTCTGCGACTGGGAGTACAGCTCCGGATCTGCCCGCCGCCACCCCCCTACCCGGGACCCGCTCAACGCCCCACCGAGACCCGACAACTACCTTCCAGCAGGAGCCGGCCGGGCTGCGCAGCTCCCGCTGTAGGTAAGCAGTAGACAGTGCTGCATCGCCCCGCTTCACCTGGAGTAGCTGGTGCAGATGCGGGATGTCCGGGGGCTGCAAGCTCCGTGTGTGCAATGTGAGGCCGCTCAGAGTGTCAGGGCCTCACTGACACCATTTTTCTGACAGCACAGTGCAGTGAGTGCACTGGCACAAGTAGCCAGCCGGCGCAGCAGCATGAAGGAGCTATCTGTGAAATCGCAAGCAGAGGCTGGCAAGAAGGAGCTCCTCCGATCGCTTCCCCTGACGGGCTGGCCACTGCTAAATATACCAGTAATCAGTACAGCTGTGCAGTGACACTGACTTTCCCATTGCACCTGGGGCTCCACTACTTTACACAGTTGGAACTGATTATCGGTATATTTAGCAGTGGCCAGCCCGTCAGGGGAAGCGATTGGACGAGCTCCTTCTTGCCAGAGAACAGCCTCTGCTTGCGATTTCACATAGAGCTCCTCCAGGCTGCGGCTACTACAGGCGCAGGCTGGCTACTTGTGCCAGTGCACTCACTGCACTGTGCTGTCAGAAAAAATGGTGAGTGTCAGTGAGTTGCTGCTGGGGGCGGAACCACTTGTGTCAAACGGCCCCTTCGTGCAACTGGAGGTGATAAGTGAGTGGTTACTGCAATGTGCCTCAGTGCTCTACCAGGCGCATTGTGTATAATAACGTGCTCTATCAGGCGCATTGTGTATAATAACGTGTTCTACCTGGCGCAATGTGTATAATAACGTGTTCTACCTGGCGCAATGTGTATGATAACGTGCTCTACCTGGCGCAATGTGTATGATAACGTGTTCTACCTGGCGCAATGTGTATGATAACGTGTTCTACCTGGCGCAATGTGTATGATAACGTGCTCTACCTGGTGCAATGTGTATAATAACGTGCTCTACCAGGCGCAATGTGTATGATAACGTGCTCTACCTAGTGCAATGTGTATAATAACGTGCTCTACCAGGCGCATTGTGTATAATAACGTGTTCTACCTGTCGCAATGTGTATGATAACTTGCTCTACCTAGCGGCAATGTGTATGATAACTTGCTCTACCTAGCGGCAATGTGTATGATAACATGCTCTACCTGATGCAATGTGTATGATAACTTGCTCTACCTAGCGGCAATGTGTATGATAACATGCTCTACCTGGCGCAATGCGTATGATAACGTGCTCTACCTGGCGCAGTGTGTATAACGTGTTCTACCTGGCGCACTGTGTATGATAACGTGCTCTACCTAGCGGCAATGTGTATGATAACGTGCTGTACCTGGTGCAAAGTGTATGACGTGCTGTACCTGGTGCAAAGTGTATGACGTGCTGTACCTGGTGCAAAGTGTATGACGTGCTGTACCTGGTGCAAAGTGTATGACGTGCTGTACCTGGTGCAAAGTGTATGACGTGATCTACCTGGATCAGTGTGCATAGGAGGTTCTACCTGGTGCAATGTGTATAAGCGCCACTACTGTGTGGTGTAATGTGAATTGACACTATTATGTGGTCACGCCCCTTCCCTATGAAGCCACGCCCCTAAAATTTTGCAGCGCACCTACGGCGCGCACTACCTGTTCTTTATGGTCTAAGTGGTCTAACACCAATTCACTTTCTGCCTAAGGGCACCAAAATGTCTAGTTACAGCTCTGGTGCAGGGTGTCCTGCATGCTACACAGCCCAGCAGCATTGTCACCCCCATCCCCCCCATCTTGCAACACTTTTGTAGTGTCCAAACAAGAATAAAATTAATAAGAACCTTCATTCCGATGGGACCCAGAAAAAGACCGGTAGGACCCCAATTTTTAAAAGTGAAGGGTCCCTGGGGCCCACTTTTTTTTTGGCTCAGCGCGATCACTGATTGTGTGTGGAATAATGTCTAAGGGCCATTGCAGTATGTGGAATAATGTATACTGGGCATTACTATAAGGAGGAAAAATGACAAATAATGTAAGGGGCATGAATCAGGATTATTTTTCTTTCCTGTGGTGGCCAACGTCTGGGCGTGCAGGTTGCAAAACTGGGGTATACGGTAGTCTTTTCCTGCAATGCCACGCCCTCCATGCAATGCCACGCCCATTCCGTCAAAGCCACACACCCTTTTTGCCAGCGCGCGCCTGCGGCGCGCGCATTTTTCTACCTTTGCTAGTGCCAATTACGGGGTGTATGGGGGGGGGGGGGCGCCGAAGGATTTTTTGGCTTGGGGGAGAAAAATTTCTAGTTACGCCACTGATCAGAGGTACCATTCAGCACGCTTATTCCACGGCAGGATAGCCGTTACCGAGTTCGGTAAAGGCCCACTCTACAAGGAAAGTGGGTTCTTCCTGGGCGGCTGCCCGGGGTGTCTCGGCATTGCAAATTTGCCGAGCAGCTACTTGGTCAGGGGCAAACACGTTTGCTAAGTTTTACAGATTTGACACCTTGGCTGCTGACGACCTTCAGTTAGGTCAGTCAGTTCTGCAGGAACATTAGCACTTTCCCGCCCGTACTGGGAGCTTTGTACATCCCCATGGTACTAAAATGGACCCCAGCATCCTCTAGGACGTAAGAAAAAATAGGATTTTAATTACCTACCGGTAAATCCTTTTCTCGTTGTCCGTAGAGGATGCTGGGTGCCCGCCCGCTGCTCATTTTTCCTGCAGAATTATGTTTTTTATTTTACACAGGTTCTCATGTGTTAAGATGTTCACAGCTGTTGCTGTTGCGTTATGCATGCACGTTAGCATGGGTTATGTTGAAGGCCATGTTAGGCGGCATGTTTTGTAAGGTGTGAGCTGGTGTGAATCTCGCCATTAGTTTAATGTAAATTCTTCTCTCGAAGTTGTCCGTCTCCTTGGGCACAGTTCCTATACTGAGATCTGGAGGAGGGGCATAGAGGGAGGAGCCAGTTCACACTGTTGAAAAGTCTTAAAGTGCCGAAGGCACCTGCGGAACCGTCTATACCCCATGGTACTAAAATGGACCCCAGCATCCTCTACGGACTACGAGAAAAGGATTAACTGGTAGGTAATTAAAATCCTAATATATATATATATATATAACGCAGAGCACAGTGTTATATATATATATATATATGACACTGTGCTCTGCAATAACTATCAATATTTCATAGTATTTATACCATTTTTTTCAGGATATCCTTGTATATGTGTATAAACTTAAGCGTGCTCCGTACTTCCCCCCCTCCATCGGGTAGTGGACTACCTCCTCCACCCCTTGCTTTGGGACATAAGACTGCTCACCTGGGCCGCCCAGGTGAGCAGTTTTATGTCCTAGTCTTATGGTCTACTCTAGACCATAATGTGGCGGAGGGGGGAAGTCCAGAACGGCACCCCCATGTCGGCATCTGCGCACGCCTATGGGAATAAATATACATATATATGTATATATATATATATCTCTCTCTCTCTCTCTCTATATATATATATATAGATAGATACAAACCCCCCTCTAAATCCTGTGTTTGCCCCTGGGCCCTGCCTTATTATTAGAAGAGGGGGGGTGTGAGAAGAGTCACATTGAGGGGATAGATGGTAATGTGCTGAGAGACGATGCAGGGGGTAGATGATGGTGTGCTGGGAGACGATGGTGGGGTAAGGGGATGGCGTGTTGAGAGACGCAGGGCGAGATGGTGTGGCTGAGAAACGCAGGGGGGCAGGATGTGACACAGGGGGCAGGGTTGAACGGCTGTTGTATGATGCTGACCTTGTTAATATTCCTACACAAACAGGCATCTTCTGGACGATGTGACCTCCTACATGAATAGAGAATACCAACTGAAGATGCCGTCTGCCTTAGAGGATACATTTCTTCTGAGGTTCCACAGTGTGAGAAACCAACATACAGGTAAGGCGCATATGAAATTGAAAAGAATGATGCCAGTGTGACGTGAATCAGGTGGCGTGTCATGTTGGCATGCCCCATTTTCAGTGGCCATGTCCCTTCTGGTATGTGACCACGCCCTTTCTGGTGCGTGGCCATGCCCATTTTTTTGGTGCGTGCCTTCGGCGCACACACACATAGTTAGTTTTCTGTTTTTGCTTTTTTCTGGTTGGGGGGGGGGCACTCTTCATCTTGCCCTGGGCTCCGAAAACCCTAGTTACGCCTCTGCTAATTGGATCTTGGGGTTATGTTATTCGCATGAAGGATGCGAGTTTCATGAAACAAACTCACATTCACAGACACGCACATAGTTGGTACCTACATCAATATCTGCCTCCAAAGAATCCAGAAATAATGCCTATTAAGTTCAATGACCCCTACAATCAAATTAACCCCACCAATAAAATAAGTCCCACTAATAAAAAAATAGCACTCACCCTCATCATTAAATTACTCTATATCCCCCTTCCCTCTGCTGCATTTCTACAGCAAGTCCTCCCACCCACACTCACCTCCTTTCCTTGGCACTCTGCGTGGGAGAGGCATACTCTTCTATCTGCATCTTTTGCTCCCAGGAGTCCCAGCAGCATTATACACAGGGGCGGCTTTTTCAGGTCAGGTGATGCACGCCATTCCACAGATGAGTTGTCCAGCCAATCGACGGAGAGAGGAGTAGGCACTTTCCGAGTGCAGAAGTTAAGGGAGAAATAGATCTCGGAGAAGCATTCCTCTTGTTGCCTGTGGCATCCAGCAACACATGTGACTTGCACCAGGGGATGTCCTGCTGGGTGCCAGCCGAAACATCCTCGTGCTATGGGTTACCAATCCCTGGGTTATGCTATAACTTTACTACTAGATTCTGACTTGGATTACCCACTGTGCTTGTAAGTATAGGCTGCTGGGGAAAAATTGCAAAAAGGTAGCCTACAGACTACAAGGACTAGCCCTATCTAAAGATGGTGTTAGTTTCCGGTTACTAACTACGAAAAGCTGATTTATGGGGGAAAATTCAAATGTTACCACCCCCGATCTCCTGTCTAAATTGACGGGAGATTGCAGGGGGCGATATACAAATGTGGTCCTCTATAGCAGTGAGCGTTTAGCCACATAAAGCGGCTAAACCCGACTATACTAATGGGCACGATCGGGAAAAGTGACGTTTGGGCGCCCAAATGGATCACTTTTCACACATTTCAGCTCGCCACCCTCAGTGGGTGCGAGCTGAAATGTAGACGCCGGCAACCGATTACGCCTGAACGGATCTACATTAGAATAGCTGAGTCTGACGATATCTAGTGGATGCCGGCGGTAAAAATACTAGAATATTACCCATGGAGTAGGATAAATTGTGCAGTCCATACAATAGTTGCAGGAAACAATGGGCCTAATTCAGACCTGATCGCTAGGCTGCGTTTTCATACAGCGGGTGATCAGGTCTAAATGCGCAGGCATGTCGCACGGGTACAAAGCGGATCGCCGCTCAGCGATGGGTTTGTGCGAAGAATCCATTCGCATGGACGTTCGCAAGGAGATTGACAGGAAGAAACCGTTTGTGGGTGTCAACTAACCGTTTTCTGGGAGTGGTTGGAAAAACGCAGGCGTGTCCATGCGTTTGCAGAGAGGGTTCCTGTCGTCATTTCAGTCCCGGACAGGCTGAAGTGATCGCAGCGGCTGAGTAAGTCCTGGGTTTGTACAGCTCTGCTACACATGCGTTTGCACACTTGCAAAGCGAAAATACACTTCCCTATGGGCGGCGACTATGCGAACGCAGGACTGCAAAAAAAACCTTGCGAGCAAACAGGTCTGAACTAGGCCCCATGGGGACTGCTTGTGCAACTAAAAATAGCTGATATCTGTGGAAGTACGCTATGTTATATGACTTTGACACTAAATAATGTTGGAAACCTCTGGAAACGGCCACTTTCAGAGGTTTACTGCAATTTCTACATTAATAAATAGGCCCCGTTGAAAAATGTAAAGTTACAATAATCAACACAGCTGTAAAATACATCAGTAACTGTAATTTATTTATCTATGTGCTATCTCATCACACCTGCACAGTCTATTTAACTAAATCTATTTTTATATCTAATTTCTCTTATCTATTTTTTACTGATTTTAAATACAAAGCTATTTGCAATATACAGTATATTAATATGCATACCTCCCAACATGACCCTCTCCAGGAGGCTTCTGGACTTTTCTCTTAATTTATTATTGCCGGCACCTGTGTTGAACAGGTTAATGGATAAGAAAGGTGTTTCAGCACAGGCGATGGCAATCATAAATTAAGAGGGAAGTCCAGGAGCAGAGCTTTCTGTCCCTCCTGGAGAGGGTCATGTTGGGAGGTATGAATATGTACTGTATATACCAATGAGTAGCTGAAAGAGATGCACTGCTAAATTTGTAGATCGCAGTCAGATATGTTATTCAGTTCTAACAAATTCAGGAGTAAGCGATACATCTCACCACTTATCGGGTACATAATAACACTGTATATACGTAGAAACGCAATTAGTATTGCAAAGAACAGCTTTCCCAGTAAGAGTTGTCCTTTGAAATCACAGGGAGTCCTTCTGTGCATGCACAGAGAGACGAAGCCGCAGCAGGGGGTGCTGGGACAGGTACGCATTGATCCCTCTCAGAGGGAGATGCGAAAAGAAGCCTCTAGGCTTCTACTGGCTGACGCCATCTAAAGATGGCATTACCACCTGGGTCCAAGCTTAAAAATTTATTGTATTTTTGGCCTAAGTACATCCTGCCTAAAGTTTGAAAAATTGGATACTGTACATCTCCCGAATTTTTGCAGACAGTGAGTGATTGAAAATAGCAAACGAAGTCTGCTTGTGTGTTGCATGAAGTGGCTGCTGTGGCAAGGAGCTCCATATGAACTGAAACTTAAACGGTGTGCAGCATGACTTCTGTGTTTGTTTGAGGCATGCGGACATAGGGGGTAATTCAGAGTTGATTGCAGCAGCAAATTTGTTAGCAGTTGGGCAAAACCATGTGCACTGCAGGGGGTAGATGTAACATGTGCAGAGAGAGTTAGATTTTGGTGGGGTGTGTTCAAACTGAAATCTAAATTGCAGTGTAAAAATAAAGCAGCCAGTATTTACCCTGCACAGAAACAATATTTCCCACCCAAATCTAACTCTCTCTGCACATGTTATATCTGCCCCACCTGCAGTGCACATGGTTTTGCCCAACTGCTAACAAATTTGCTGCTGCGATCAACTCTGAATTAGGCCCATAGATGGGACGCGTGTTGAAGAGATTTGGTGAAAGCTGACACGTACCAGCTACTTGCAGCAACCTCACCCGCTGTGGAGCTCTCTGTGCGCGTCTCCCTGCACTGTTTGCTGTGTGACAGCTGCCACATAGATGGGGACGGGCACAGAGAGCTCCACAGCAGCAAACAATGAAAAAAAAAATGATGTCTGGTGTAGTGACGTGCGGTGGGGTGAGGCAGAGCCTTTCCTGTCATACTAATGTTTGGACCACAGTTTTCACTGTATAAAGCATATGAAAAATACAAAGAATATGTTAGAAATATCTTCTTTGTATTATTCTAATCATTTTTATAGTCAATGCTCTGGAGTAAAAAGTCTACGGCCTATCTTTTCCGCACATCTCTGATCAAAACTCACCAAATTTTCAGGAGTTTATGCTGCTGCACCTGTATATAATGCCCAGATGTACCCTTTGGCTCATATATAGTGTGTAAATCTGGCTTGTGTAAATCTGGCTCTGGTACTAGCCAGTGCCTTCTGAGCCATTTACCTCTCCACATGTCCCTGGTAGGGTGCCAGTCCGATCCTGCGCTCTGGCCATGCTGCCCCCATTCTCTCTGCCCGAGTGCAGCAGCTGCAGGTCCGGAGAGAGCTGTACGTGTCCCTGCACCATTTGGTGTGTGTCATACATGGGAAAACGCTCCGAGACCTCCAAAGTGTCACTCCGAGACCTCCGAGTCCAAAGTGTCACGGGTGGCTGCAGGGAGCCGGTCCGGCGTTCCGTAATCATCAATCCACTTTTGCACCTAGCATAGGTGGGTGAAAGCGCTGATACTGCCTCCATGCCATAATGGCAATGGCTGCAGTCGGAAAAACAACGGGCATACAGTTACATCACAGGTGTAATTCTATAGTAGACGCATAGGTTAGATCACAGAGCTGGTTTAAAATAAGTTATCACTCTAGCACCTTCCTATAAGGATGACAATAATATGGTATTGTATACTAACACACAGAGCCGGCCATAGGCATAGGCAAACTAGGCAATTGCCTAGTGCATTTGATATGCCTAGGGGCATCATCAGCTTCTGCTGATTAAAATGATATGCGGCATGCCTATATTCTGTATGTAGCATTTCATATGCAGATACAGCCACAGTCTCACACAGTATATAGGCATGCTGCATATCAGTTTAATCAGCATGAGCTGCTTATGCATCCTAGCCACATAGCAATGCAAATAAGATGCATTTTCATTAAAAAAAGGTGCCCGACATTAGCATTGATGCAAGATTTGTGAGGACACATCTGTATCCAAGCAGAGGCAGAGGTCACAGTGTTAGTGGAAGTGTGAGTGCTATGTGCACGTGAGTGGGTTGGTTGTGCAGTAGTGTTCAGAATATGTGTAAGGAGCATTATGTGTGTCATGTAAAAATGCATTAATAATGTGCAACATATGTGTAAAGGGCCACTATGTGTGTCATTATGTGTATAAGGGCATTAATAATGTGCGGCATATGTGTAACAGGGTACTACTGTATGTGTGTCATTATGTGTATAGGGGCACTAATAATGTGCAGCAAATGTGTAGGGGGTGTCAAAGTCAAAAATATTACATAGAGAGACCATATAAACTGCACACATATAAGTCGCTATACTTGCAAATATGCGCAGCGAGCACAGCAATATATGGAAACACACGCATTTGCTCGGACATGGCACAGAGATGGATTCGGCACTTGTTTCATACAGTACATGGTTATAATAATGAACAGCACCAGACATCATGGAGATTTAGAATTGGCTAATGAATTAATGTCATGGATGTGTATCATTCGAACCGAACCAGATAAACACATCATGTTTGGTATTGAAGCAAGCAGAATAAGGTGTGGTTTAGTTTGAGACCTATTGTGTTGTCGTGGGACATTGCAGCGGATAGATATGATTATATGTATAAAAGCTAAGATCATATTGTTAGAACAATATGATGCTCAAGACAACCTTTTACTAAGTTTTCAGGGCTGAACCTGATTAGCATATACAAAGAGAATGGTGACTCAATACAAAGGAGAAAGAAAGACCCCTCCCCCAGGTACTGGTCAAACAGGAAGGTAGTGGTCAGGTGTGGCCTCAGAGAACAGATGTAATGTAGCTACACTCACAGACACACACACAGCTACCTGGCACCAAGCAGCATGGCGGCTGAATCCCCAGGACATCTTCCAAACTAAAGGCTAAGTATTGAACCTCACATGGCTAGATAAGGAAACAGATAGATTGCTTTCTGGTTTAAATAGGATATTGTAACTTGGTTGTGTGATTGTTGGGTGTTTGTGGATACTCTGTGAAGTCTGTGATAAATTGGAACAGTATACAATCTGTAGCATAATATTTGTGGTATTTGTTTGCCAATGGAGATTTAAAATAGATTGTGCTGGTTAGTTATAATATATATCCTGTTAATCATAAATACCACCATGCAGTACTTTTGAATATGTGCTGGTAGCAATGGCAGGCTGATACTTGTGAGTACCTGGTGGTCTGGTCTTGTGATAACTCATATGCTCTGGTTATTGAGATACTGAAGTTGTTTGGGATGTGAAATTATGAGATGGTTCTAGGAAGTTGGATTACATTGTGAAAGGTGTTTTAGATGGTTTGGAATTGTAAAATCAGAACATATGCATTGTTTTGAGGCTTGGACATTTTGGAAGAAAATGGAGTCTTGTGTTTTCTGCTATGTGATTGTGGTTTAGTATAGAGTGCCATGTGTTTGGACCTGCAAATCTAAAATGGCTGCTGCTGGATGTCTTCCCCTCCCCCTTTCAGCCATGTGGTGTGGTCTTTGGAATCAAGTGGAGGTTTCTCAAAATGGAGTCTAGCTTCCATCCCATGCTGTATTCAGCATTGACTAACTGCGCAGCGATTGTCTCTCACATGTGTAGTTTTATCTGCAACCATGTTGTCTCTTATTTAATGTTATCATGAGCCATTTCTCTCTATCTCTCTCTTCTTCTCTTCCCCTTCCACTTTCCCATAAATAGTAATTGTATTGTATTGTATTTCTTGTGTAGTTATCTGGTTAGGTAGTCTCTGTTATATTGTAGTGTATCATATGTACTGTTATCCCCTTTTACAAGTATATTAGATATAATACAGTTAATAGGCTTTGGAAACCTAAACCAGGATCTTTGTATTTTCTATAGTGTTAAGTGTTCACTTGAGCGTCGGTGACGCTCAAGCAGCTTTGTAGGTAGCCAGGTTACACAAGGTTGCACTTACACCCTGTACTCACATTAAGGTATTCTGTGTATTTCATCGGTATAAGGTTTTAACATAAAGGTATAGTGTTGTAAGCGTCTGCATCGCTGGTGACCTCCTCGTGGTCTCTAGCGTACGCTACGTTACAGCGAATCTTTCCCCTAGACATAACCAATAACGTGTCCTGTGATCACTGGGCCGTGAGCGAACGTGACGCTTGAGCGTCTCGCTTACCGCTGAGCGATCGTTACGCAAATAGCGTATCATTACGGTATTTCTTAAGTAAACAGCGTACAGTGTTCTTAGCTTCATAAGGGTTGTTTATACGACAAAGGAATTTAGCATTGTCAATTGCGGACTCGTCCTATACTTCTCACATCTGCACTAGGTAGATCAGCAGACATTATCCCCCAGCAAAGGGTGGGAGATTGTCTCATAGTGCTGGCGGGATAAGCGTCTGCTTCGCTTAGATAAAGAGTGCTGAAGGAACCCGGTAACCGGAGGTAAGAACAGTACGCTATTGTCTTTGAAAATCTGGTTTTTATTTCAATTTGGTGCCAACTACACACTCAGGCCTAGAATAACTTTAGGAGTTTTGAATGATGACTTTCTTTGTGACAAGAGGCCGCATGGTCTGTCCACCATTTTGTGTGACCCTCATGGAGGTGGAAGGGGGAGGAGCAGCGGCCATTTTGGGAAGGTCAAAAAAAAAAAAAATTTTTTTTTTTCTGAGCGGCTGGTTTTCAGTTGACTCAGGAAACAATCAGCCATCCACTGTCAAAAAGAAATCATCATTTAATGAGGTTTTTTTTTAATGCATTTATTTAATCTATATCATAGTCAATCATAAGTAATAGTGATTGGTACTTATATGTAATTTCATATGCGTGTGCTTACATCAATGTATGTTATTAGATTAAATTTAGAATTGCATTTTCATCTGTGTAAGTTTCACATCTCACATTCCTGTTTGCCAATTTTATAGTTGATAGAAAGTGCTAAAAAGAGATTTGCTGTTATTTCATAGTAGAGGTGATAGTTAAAGTATAGAACAAACACACGGTTTGTCTGAGATACAAGGCAGTCAGTGTGGATTGCGGTAGATGATCAGGGATCACCTACATTGATAAATAAATATATTGTGTTACGGTGGATCCTTTGCATTGCGTACACGTGTCGCTAACAAAGACTAGCGTACGCAATCCAAAAGGCAGATGCACGCAGCGTTCATTACGCAACGTAGCGTCCGGTTACGCCCACGTAGCTCAAGTTGTGATAAAGTGAAGTAACGCAAAGGCGATAAGTAACGCACAGCGGTAGATAACGCGAAGCGGTAAATAACGCAAATCTATTTTTAGAAAATCTGAAATTTAGTTTAACAGATCCTGCTCCTAATTGGTAACACTGTTGGGCTAAAGACAAATTTCTGCGCAGAAATAGATATAGAAACAAAAGTGTACATGTGTTGAGTGAGTGTGTTTTGTATACAAAAGTTTATACAATTTAAAAGGTGGAACCAAAAGGAAAAGCCGAGTACTCGTCGAGGGACATACGTGTAAGTGACATATACGGTGGCTAGGGAGGCATCTCTGGTTAAATAATATTTGAGCATTAGAGTATAGCGGACCATAAGGTAACAAGACCAGGAGGTCATAAGGTAACAGACCAGGAGGTCATAAGGTAACAGACCAGGAGGTCATAAGGTAACAGGTAAAATAGACAAAGAGGTCCGCTATAAAAGTACAGTGGCACAACGCCTGGGGTGTTGGTGCAGAACCCATATAGGCCATACAAGCTCTTGCTGAAGGAATCGCGGCCGGAAACATCGATTCCATTGATCTTTCAGTACATGACAAGTAGTGCTCGTGTACTGAACGATTGGACCGCACGTAATTGTGTGCAGTAGTTAGTAATCTGACCTCATACCATTAGAGTAAAGGGGTCACAAACGCTATTTGTACACTCTGACGTGATTTGTGTAATTTTTTATTTTTTTGGGAAGAGAAGTTCGCTGGTCACTCAGGAACTATCTAACAACCCCAACGTTTACTGGAAAGAGTAAGTGTCCTGCGGGTATCCCTCATATGTTCCAGTAAACTGAAGGTTCCATAGGGGCCCTGTATCGAGTACGCCAGCACCATATCGGTGTGATCAGGTCGTATTGGTCGAGGTGGGCGAGTGAGTGGGGTACTCGGTAAACCGCCACCGCCGGCCTACTGTGGAGTAATTTGGTTGTCTGTAAAGGCTTGCTGAAAACCTTGATACAGAAAATCCAAGGAGGACTAAGCAACACCTACAGACTATGGGGGCCAGTTGCTCAGGTAGGGGGCGATCAACCCAGGTTCAGGTTGATTCTGTGAACCGACCAGTTGGGTCGGCACGATATGTAATGTGTGAAAAATACGGTAGTCACACAGAGGTTTTATGTGATGAATGGGAGAGAATGACTGTACAAGACAGGGACAAATTCCCAAGAATAGGTAGCTTTAGTCCAGTAGTGTTACAAAATTTAAGGAGGAGGATAAGTCTCATTGAACCAACGAAGAGACAAAATAAACATTATGAATATTTACAGTTATGGCAACAGGAAAGTGAATTACAAAAAGAGTCTATTGACTTTTCTGACTCTTATCTTGAGGGGAGAGACATGGCAGCAGGAGAGGAGTTGATTGCGGAGAGAAAAGCACAAAAGTAGAACAATAAAAATGCTCTTAGCAACTGTAGTATAGATAATAAGAATAAGTGTAATGAATGTAACAATGATTATTGTAATACTGTTGAATGTACAACTATTAACCTGTGCAAGCTGCACCCCATGTCAAACCTCCCTCAGGAATACAAACAAGAAAGTGAGCCCAGAACGATGTCGGCACCTCTTCCAGAAGCCATCCTACAAGACATCCAGGTGGACACGACCAAATTGGTAAAGGCAATAATCAAACCCCCTAACGGAGGGTCAGGTGAGGTCGTGTCCACAGGTACGTACAATGTTTTACATCACGCACAAACAAATGTACCCCATATTGTAAGACCAAAACAAGGTGATGTAATTGAGTTTAGTCCTGTCAGGGGGATCACAGTCCCCAATGGGAAGACTGACAATCAGGGAACCATTCCCGTCAAGGACAGTGCAATGCGCTGTCCCTGGTCCCGGACAGAATTGAGATCAATCATGTCTGATTACCCAGATCCTGTCACGATCCGGGTATCTGGACGCCATTACTTACCCTTCAGATGCCTCCTAAGGCGGGCTCAGCGTTCCAGGACCGGATTCCGCTGTTCCTGAGTTTCCACATACAGAGTGGTCTTTTCATCAGCCGCGGCCTCCGCTGTGCCCGCGTGGTTAAATGTGCATCTATCAGCCTGGCGTCTCCTGTCTCCGGTGGCCGGCGCCGCCATTACTGTTTCCCAGACCACATGGATTACAAACCAAACTTCCCTCCAAGTGTCTGCATGGGCGCAGCCATCTTGGATTCTGTCATCTGATCATTTCCACCAATCTGCTGTCTGTGTTGTTGATTTGCATAATTGCCTAGCCAACCCCTTCCTTGCTGCAGGTATAAGTAAGCTGTACCTGAGCAAGGAAGACGTCAGTGCTTTGGTTGTCAAACCTAGTTCCTGTTTGTCTCTCTTCTATGATTGTCTTCCAGGTTCCAGCTCCTGTCTCAAGACTTCCACCATAGAGACCCGCACCAGCATTCCACCTGCGGTGTAGCCTGACTCTCCAATCCATTGTGGATTCATCTGTTTCCAGCTACAACACTACCTGCTTCCAGCCTCAGCTTCCAGCAGAGTACAGCTTCCCTTAAAGGGCCGGTGTCCTTTCTACACTTTACCACTCTCCACCGGAATTATTATTTCTCCGCTCTCAAGTTCTACATTTCAGTTCACATTTCATCGCTCCCAAAGTTCATTTATTATTTAACTGGTTCCAGCCAGTATCCACTCCGTGCTAACAACAGTCTGGTTCCAGCCAGTATCCACAGCAGCTGTTTTACCTTCAGCAACCCAGCTCTTCCTGGAACACCAGCTGGTATAATCCTGGGTTATCTCCATTGCTACAGCCGGGCCTGGTAAGGACTTTCCATCTAGAAGATCATAAGAACTATCTCACACTACCAGTGCCCTGTGGCTCCTGCCATGCTGTAGTACTCAGGAACTGTATTTATTCTTTGCTGACTTTTACGTTTTCTTTTATTGCTGCTGTGATGCGGAGTTGTCATAATAAACATCATTGACTTTTATCTAAGTTGTCGTGGTCACGCCTTCGGGCAGTTATTATTCATGTTACTTACATGTCCAGGGGTCTGATACAACCTCCCAGGTTCCGGTACATCTCAGCCCCTACAACTGAGGCTGCCTCCCGTCAGCTCAGGCCCTCAGTTGTGACAGTAAGCACTGACCTAATGAATCCAGCCGGAGACCAGGATCAAGCGGCCAGGCCGATGCAAGAACTGGCAGCCCGACTAGAACATCAGGAGGCTGCACAGGGCCACATCATCCGCTGTCTCCAGGATCTCTCTACTCGGCTGGATGGGATTCAGACAACTCTCCGTGGATCAGGCGCGTCTGGTGCGTCAACCACAGTGACTCCAGCTATAACCCCACCCACCTTACCCATTTCTGCTCCACGTCTTCATCTTCCAACGCCAGCAAAATTTGACGGATCTCCAAGATTCTGCAGGGGATTTCTCAACCAGTGTGAGATTCAGTTTGAGCTACAACCTGGCAATTTTCCCAGTGACCGTACAAAAATTGCCTACATTATTTCTCTTCTCAGTGGCTCAGCCCTTGATTGGGCATCACCGTTATGGGAGAGGTCCGACACCCTGCTATCTTCTTACACTGCATTTGTGTCAACATTCAGGCGCATCTTCGACGAGCCAGGCCGGGTAACTTCAGCTTCGTCTGAGATTCTCCGTTTACGCCAGGAATCACGTACTGTAGGACAATATCTTATACAGTTCCAGATCCTGGCATCCGAACTGGCATGGAACGACGAGGCCCTGTATGCTGCATTCTGGCATGGTTTATCCGAGCGTATTAAAGATGAGTTAGCTACCAGAGACTTACCCTCCAAGTTAGATGAGCTAATCTCACTTTGTACGAAAGTTGACTTGCGTTTCAGAGAGAGAGCAACTGAGCGTGGAAGATCATCTGCTCCAAAATCTTCTACTCCTCCTCCTCGCCAACTGTCACCAACTACAGATGAACCCATGCAAATTGGCCGTTCCCGTTTAACTCCTGCTGAGCGCCGAAGACGTCTCTCCGAGTTTCTCTGTCTGTATTGTGCAGCTCCGTCTCACACCATTAATGCCTGTCCCAAACGTCCGGGAAACTCCAAATCCTAGCTCGCCAAGGAGAGGGCCGGCTAGGAGTAATGATCTCCTCTCCATCTCCTCAAGATTGTAACCTCCCAGTCTCGCTTCAAGTTGCTCAACGTTATCAGAACGTCATTGCCCTCCTGGATTCCGGAGCAGCTGGGAACTTTATTACTGAAGCCTATGTTAAACGGTGGTCCCTACCCACCGAGAGACTTCCTTCGTCCTTTTCCTTAACTGCTGTGGATGGCAGTAAAATTTTTGATACAGTTATTTCTCTAAGGACTCTACCAGTTCGTCTGAGAGTGGGAGTTCTTCATTCCGAACTTATTTCATTTTTAGTGATTCCAAGAGCCACACATCCTGTGGTCCTGGGCCTTCCATGGCTCCGTCTTCACAATCCTACAATTGATTGGACGACTACGCAAATCCTGGCATGGGGTTCCTCCTGTACTAAGACATGTTTGTTTAAAGTGTTGCCTGTCTGTTCTTCCTCCCCCAGGTCGTCTGATGTTCCACCTCCTCCATATCAAGATTTCACGGATGTGTTCAGTAAAACTTCTGCTGATATCCTTCCTCCTCATAGAGAATGGGACTGCCCGATTGATCTCGTTCCAGGGAAGGTTCCACCTCGAGGCCGAACTTATCCGTTGTCTCTCCCCGAGACACATTCTATGGAGGAATACATTAAAGAGAACCTAGCAAAGGGGTTCATTCGACCTTCTTCTTCTCCAGCCGGCGCAGGCTTCTTTTTTGTAAAGAAGAAAGATGGTGGTCTGCGGCCGTGCATCGACTACAGAGGTTTGAACGACATTACCATCAAGAACCGCTATCCTTTACCCCTGATTACTGAGCTCTTTGACAGAGTTAGCGGAGCTACCATCTTTACAAAGCTGGACCTGAGAGGTGCATACAATCTCATCCGGATCCGTGAGGGTGACGAGTGGAAGACCGCATTTAACACCCGTGACGGACATTATGAGTACCTCGTCATGCCCTTCGGATTGAGCAATGCTCCAGCTGTCTTCCAGCATTTCGTCAATGAGATCTTCAGAGACATTCTATACCGTCATGTCGTGGTCTATCTAGATGATATCCTCATTTTTGCCAACGATTTAGAGGAACATCGTTTCTGGGTAAAGGAGGTTCTGTCCCGTCTCCGTGTCAATCATCTCTACTGCAAATTAGAGAAATGCGTCTTTGAAGTCAAGTCCATTCCGTTTCTAGGGTACATTGTGTCCGGTTCCGGACTAGAGATGGATCCTGAGAAACTACAAGCAATCCAGAATTGGCCGGTACCCTTAACCCTCAAAGGGGTCCAGAGGTTCTTAGGGTTCGCCAATTATTACCGAAAGTTTATACGAGACTTTTCCACCATTGTGGCGCCTATTACTGCTTTCACCAAGAAGGGTGCTAACCCGTCCAAGTGGTCTGAAGAAGCCATGCAAGCTTTTCATCTTTTAAAACAGAGGTTCATCTCTGCACCTGTCCTGAAACAGCCTGACATCGACTCTCCTTTCATCTTAGAGGTGGATGCCTCCTCCGTTGGAGTAGGAGCGGTGTTATCTCAGAGGGCTAAAGATGGTCATTTACATCCTTGCAGTTTCTTCTCACGGAAGTTCTCCCCAGCGGAGCGCAACTATGCCATTGGCGACCAGGAGTTGCTAGCCATCAAGCTCGCTCTAGAGGAGTGGAGATATCTGTTGGAGGGAGCTTCTCATTCAATCACCATCCTTACAGACCACAAGAACCTTCTATATCTAAAAGGCGCACAATGTCTCAACCCTCGTCAGGCCAGATGGGCACTTTTCTTTTCCAGGTTCGACTTTAAACTCCAGTTCTGTCCGGGCTCTCAGAATCGCAAGGCCGATGCCCTTTCCCGCTCATGGGAGCAAGAAAATGAGTCAGAGTCTTCAGACAAGCATCCTATTATAAATCCGTTGGCATTCTCCACGGTAGGGATGGACTCTACGCCCCCATCAGGGAAAAGTTTTGTGAAGCCGACACTAAGGAAGAAGCTCATGCATTGGGCCCATGCTTCCCGTTTTTCCGGACATACAGGTATCCAAAAAACCCTGGAGTTTATCTCTAGGTCCTATTGGTGGCCAACTCTGAAAAAGGACGTTTTGGAGTTTATTGCATCTTGCCCAAAGTGTGCTCAACATAAAGTATCCCGCCAGTCGCCTGCGGGGCAACTGGTTCCACTATCTGTTCCCCGTCGACCATGGACCCATTTGTCGATGGATTTTATTACAGATTTGCCCATGTGCAACAAGTTCAATACCATCTGGGTGGTAGTTGACCGGTTCACCAAGATGGCACACTTCATTCCTCTCACCGGTCTTCCGTCAGCTTCCAAGTTGGCTCAAGTATTCATACAAGAGATCTTCCGACTCCACGGTCTTCCAGAAGAAATTATCTCAGATCGAGGAGTTCAATTCACAGCCAAATTCTGGCGAAGTTTATGTCAAGTCCTCCAAGTCAAGTTAAAGTTTTCCACGGCTTACCATCCTCAGACCAATGGTCAAACTGAGAGGGTGAATCAGGACTTGGAGGCCTTCCTCCGCATCTATGTGTCCTCCTCTCAAGATGACTGGGTTCAATTACTTCCCTGGGCCGAGTTCTGTCATAACAACCAGTATCATTCTTCATCTTCTTCAACACCATTCTTCACCAACTTTGGATTCCACCCTAAAGTCCCTGAGTTCCAACCGCTTCCAGCAACTTCTGTTCCCGCAGTGGATATCACCTTGCATCAGTTTGCCAATATCTGGAAGAGCGTACGATCAGCTCTGCTCAAGGCATCGTTCAGGTACAAGAAGTTTGCGGATAAGAAGCGTCGAGCAGTTCCTGCTCTCAAGGTGGGTGATCGGGTATGGTTATCCACGAAGAATTTGAGGTTAAGAGTTCCCAGTATGAAGTTTGCACCTCGCTACATCGGTCCTTTCAAAATTGATCAAGTCATCAATCCTGTCGCTTACAGACTCCAGTTACCTCCCTTCTTAAAAATACCCAGGACATTCCATGTTTCCCTGTTGAAACCGCTAATCTTGAATCGGTTTCATTCCTCACTTCCACCAACTCCGAAAGTCCAAACTCAACGAGGCGTTGAGTATGAAGTGGCCAAGATCCTGGACTCACGTCACCGTTACGGTCAACTTCAGTATCTCATTGACTGGAAGGGCTATGGTCCTGAAGAACGCTCTTGGACCAATGCCTCTGACGTCCATGCTCCTGCCTTGGTCCGAAATTTCCACGCAAAGTTTCCTTTAAAGCCTAAGAAGTGTCCTGGGGCCACTCCTAAAGGGGGGGGTGCTGTCACGATCCGGGTATCTGGACGCCATTACTTACCCTTCAGATGCCTCCTAAGGCGGGCTCAGCGTTCCAGGACCGGATTCCGCTGTTCCTGAGTTTCCACATACAGAGTGGTCTTTTCATCAGCCGCGGCCTCCGCTGTGCCCGCGTGGTTAAATGTGCATCTATCAGCCTGGCGTCTCCTGTCTCCGGTGGCCGGCGCCGCCATTACTGTTTCCCAGACCACATGGATTACAAACCAAACTTCCCTCCAAGTGTCTGCATGGGCGCAGCCATCTTGGATTCTGTCATCTGATCATTTCCACCAATCTGCTGTCTGTGTTGTTGATTTGCATAATTGCCTAGCCAACCCCTTCCTTGCTGCAGGTATAAGTAAGCTGTACCTGAGCAAGGAAGACGTCAGTGCTTTGGTTGTCAAACCTAGTTCCTGTTTGTCTCTCTTCTATGATTGTCTTCCAGGTTCCAGCTCCTGTCTCAAGACTTCCACCATAGAGACCCGCACCAGCATTCCACCTGCGGTGTAGCCTGACTCTCCAATCCATTGTGGATTCATCTGTTTCCAGCTACAACACTACCTGCTTCCAGCCTCAGCTTCCAGCAGAGTACAGCTTCCCTTAAAGGGCCGGTGTCCTTTCTACACTTTACCACTCTCCACCGGAATTATTATTTCTCCGCTCTCAAGTTCTACATTTCAGTTCACATTTCATCGCTCCCAAAGTTCATTTATTATTTAACTGGTTCCAGCCAGTATCCACTCCGTGCTAACAACAGTCTGGTTCCAGCCAGTATCCACAGCAGCTGTTTTACCTTCAGCAACCCAGCTCTTCCTGGAACACCAGCTGGTATAATCCTGGGTTATCTCCATTGCTACAGCCGGGCCTGGTAAGGACTTTCCATCTAGAAGATCATAAGAACTATCTCACACTACCAGTGCCCTGTGGCTCCTGCCATGCTGTAGTACTCAGGAACTGTATTTATTCTTTGCTGACTTTTACGTTTTCTTTTATTGCTGCTGTGATGCGGAGTTGTCATAATAAACATCATTGACTTTTATCTAAGTTGTCGTGGTCACGCCTTCGGGCAGTTATTATTCATGTTACTTACATGTCCAGGGGTCTGATACAACCTCCCAGGTTCCGGTACATCTCAGCCCCTACAACTGAGGCTGCCTCCCGTCAGCTCAGGCCCTCAGTTGTGACAGATCCTAGGAAAGATCTAAGTGTATGATCAAAGATTCACAGAAGGTATATCAACTCCCTAGACAACGACATAATCATGGTATCCAAGGGATCGGGTAGGTACAGGGAAAGCGGTTGGTGGTGATGAGCATCCAAGCGTTTGGGGAGGCATCAAATCAACCAAAACCTCAGGTCACTGACACTTGGAAGAAAGCCAAGGATTTGTTATAATTGTAGAAGAGAAGGGCATTATGCCAGCAACTGTAATAACCCATATAAAGTCAGACCCCCTAGACCAAGAAATGAGCAAAATTATAACACACACAATTATAATCAGGGATCATATAGGAAGAATTCCGGGCCACACCCATGATATGTGGTCAGGAAAGGTGATCATTAGGACTGATGGTAAGCCTGAGGTAACGGTTAATGAAGTGGGAGGTCATTCCCTGAAGACACAGGAATGACCGGGTGAAAAGTTGTAAATGTATTCGTGAAAATCTTTTTCTCTTTTCTCACTCTCTATCCCCATCTCTGACGATTATTGGTAAGAATTCAAACATTGCATATTCGCTTGGTCCTTGTAGAAGTCTACCAAACCCCAGCATGACCTATCCGCCACTATGTATTCTGGCCAGATACAGACAGTGGAGTAATGCAAGTGCTGGTGGGGAGGGACTGCTCAAGGAGACCATTAGACACGTAGATACGACAGCCTGATAGTCTAACAATGTTTTCTTAATGTTGACAATGTTTTAAAAATGCTTTGTTTCTCTTTTCCTATTGATGGTTATTGTCAAGTTATGTAAAATATATATATATATGCATATGAATTATTCTCTCTTTTGTTCTTGTTTTCCTCTCTCTTCTCACTCATGTTTCCATGATTTAAAGATGGTATGTCACCCCTAAGTGTTAACCAATGGTAATGCCAGATTTTTGCTCCACACAGAAAGATCGCTAGTTAGGAAGAAAGATTACATCACCAGAAGGTTCATTCGGAAGACTGAAGAGACAGCACCTTTTGAGAGGACAGCAGAACAAGAAGAACAACAAAACGAGAGAACTTATTATCGTAACGAGTTCTCTCCCCCTCAAACTGATTTTCTTATACCCCCTTTACAAATTTCTTCTTTTCTCCTCCTGTAAGATGGACTTGCCCCAAGAGACTGTGATATGGATTTTTCCCGTTGACCATGATGTTGACCAGAGCAGTCTGTTTCGGTGAGAGTACCAGTGAGGTCGAGAAAGGATCCAGAAAGGTCCTGATGACTGAGACGGAGGTGTAAATTTCCAATAGCAACCCAATCACCAAGCAAAGGCGAGTACCGGGCACGATCTAACAACCATGTTATTTGTAAACAACTGTGAAGGAATGTTAGTTCAAAAAGAAAGTTGTATCTGTAGGCTCTGTAACAAAGAAATGCCAATCTAGTTTTAATATCCATATGGACCGGCATCCATTGAGTGACTATCACTCCTTAGTGGGTAACGTATTAAACAAGACCGATTGTTGGGTATGCTCTCAAGTACCTCAGGGTCATAGCAAATCAGGGTTAGTACCATTTCCTTTAACGTTAGGGGAGGTACTTGAGCTAAGGGGTGGGAGACCGGTGGACTGGAGGTTTAACATCTCCAGCCCTCCTAGTTTGAAGCTCCACCAATACCATGTGGATAGGTCCCTCTTATGTTTTAATATCTCCAATCCCCGTAAGCCGGGAAATTGGGAAGTGTCATGGAGTAACCACACCATGACCTTTTCACACAGAGCAGATAGAATGCCTACAGATACAGAGCTCGTACGCCACATAGCTAGTAGAGGAAAATCTTTTCGGTATCGATATACCTTAGGAAATAGGATTGCTAGAGTTGGAGAGGTATCACCAGGATACTGTGCACATGTCATACAAACTGATGCGTGCATTAGGCAGATGGAAGAATTAGGGTCAGGAGATTTCACCTGGAAGGTTTGTAACATGGTCATGTCCTTCTCCGTCCCTTATGTTCTCCCCGATGACGCATATTTCATATGCGGGAGAAAGGCGTACAAGTGGCTAGCCCCAAACTCTGAAGGATTGTGTTATATTGGAAAAGTATTGCCTGAAGTGATGACTGTTACACATGACAAAATGAAGGACATACACCGTGGTGCCCAAGCTCCTTATACTCACACTCATTACGAGCACCGAGTTAAAAGACAACTGTCAGAAAGGTTAGAGCATCCGGCCTCTGATCTTATCCATGAATCCACCGGGATTCAGGTTCTGGTAGCGTTAGATTTCACTCGTACCGCTCGAGGAGTGATGAATTATAAATACATTTTCGCACTCGCCAATTTGTTAGATAATATCACTGAAATGTATGATGACACGTTTAGATATACTGGAAGAGAACTTCAAGCTTACAAAACAGAGCTAGTTCAGCATAGGATGGTTCTTAATTATCTTACAGCAGTAACAGGCGGATATTGTGTTACCTTGGCAACACAGTACGGCATAAAGTGTTGCACGTATATCACAAATAGCACCGAGGATCCGGTAGAGGTCATAGACCAAAAAAATGGACGATATTCTCCAATTAAAGTGGGAATTTCGCCGAAAACACAATCTCACCCTTGCTGCTGTAGGTAATGAGCTGACTGGTTGGGTGTCATGGTTGAACCCGCGAAATTGGTTCTCCGGTTTAGGAGACTGGGCTCAAGGAGTCATAATGGATGTTGGAAAGTTTCTCCTATGTATCTTAGGTATGGTCATATCAATTGCCTTGATATTTAGATGCGGTCAGGCTTTAATGAAGTGCAAACAACGTACAAGAGTGATGAGTTTGAGGAGTGAGGAAACTGTAATTAACCTGGATTTGATTTATGACCCAATGATAGAAACCATGATGTAATGTAAATACGATTATACGGTCCGTCTTTCACCCGTTTCTACGTTTTCTCCAAGGTACAAAAACCCCCCTTTGGACGAGGAATTTGATGAGCCGCTATGCAGACAACAGAAAGATTGAAGAAGAAGTCCAGATGACCCGATATACAAGATTTTTGATGGACAATGCCATGGGTCCCCAGTTTCCCTAGAAATTTTAAAATTACGCTAGCCCAACATTTTTTGTAAATCCATGGACGTTGTTTGCTTTTGCTCGCGACTAATGGGCAAAAGCACAAAGAAGAAGACCGCAATCAACAGACATCTTACAAGACTTCAATCGGCGAATGTACATTAACCTGACATAGAATACCACTGCATTTACCATAAGTGTTCTTTTCTTCATTTCTACAACCCTTAGGTAATGACACACATAGTCGATAGGGAATACAGGCACAGATATCAGCAACCACATACCTCCCCCATTCATGTATCATCAATTAAAATGTGCATCCCCATTTTGTTACAACCATAGCCGAAATGAGCTCGGTAAAGTTTGACAGCCCATCCACAGACCCTTAGTACGGGATAAGAAGGAATTCAAATGTATACTTCGCAATACCTCGAAGCTTGATGTACAACACGTACGGCACGATGATACATGACCCCCCAAACATGGATTCATACACACATGCTTCTGCTTTCTCACTAGGTCATACCCTCTTCACACCTTCTCCTCTCTCCTCCCTTACCCAACCATTGAAATGTATTAACCCCTGACATATATTTTTCTCTTTTTGAAATGTTTTAGGAAGTGGCAGTTATTGGTGACTGCCAAAGGGTGGACTGTCAAAGTCAAAAATATTACATAGAGAGACCATATAAACTGCACACATATAAGTCGCTATACTTGCAAATATGCGCAGCGAGCACAGCAATATATGGAAACACACGCATTTGCTCGGACATGGCACAGAGATGGATTCGGCACTTGTTTCATACAGTACATGGTTATAATAATGAACAGCACCAGACATCATGGAGATTTAGAATTGGCTAATGAATTAATGTCATGGATGTGTATCATTCGAACCGAACCAGATAAACACATCATGTTTGGTATTGAAGCAAGCAGAATAAGGTGTGGTTTAGTTTGAGACCTATTGTGTTGTCGTGGGACATTGCAGCGGATAGATATGATTATATGTATAAAAGCTAAGATCATATTGTTAGAACAATATGATGCTCAAGACAACCTTTTACTAAGTTTTCAGGGCTGAACCTGATTAGCATATACAAAGAGAATGGTGACTCAATACAAAGGAGAAAGAAAGACCCCTCCCCCAGGTACTGGTCAAACAGGAAGGTAGTGGTCAGGTGTGGCCTCAGAGAACAGATGTAATGTAGCTACACTCACAGACACACACACACAGCTACCTGGCACCAAGCAGCATGGCGGCTGAATCCCCAGGACATCTTCCAAACTAAAGGCTAAGTATTGAACCTCACATGGCTAGATAAGGAAACAGATAGATTGCTTTCTGGTTTAAATAGGATATTGTAACTTGGTTGTGTGATTGTTGGGTGTTTGTGGATACTCTGTGAAGTCTGTGATAAATTGGAACAGTATACAATCTGTAGCATAATATTTGTGGTATTTGTTTGCCAATGGAGATTTAAAATAGATTGTGCTGGTTAGTTATAATATATATCCTGTTAATCATAAATACCACCATGCAGTACTTTTGAATATGTGCTGGTAGCAATGGCAGGCTGATACTTGTGAGTACCTGGTGGTCTGGTCTTGTGATAACTCATATGCTCTGGTTATTGAGATACTGAAGTTGTTTGGGATGTGAAATTATGAGATGGTTCTAGGAAGTTGGATTACATTGTGAAAGGTGTTTTAGATGGTTTGGAATTGTAAAATCAGAACATATGCATTGTTTTGAGGCTTGGACATTTTGGAAGAAAATGGAGTCTTGTGTTTTCTGCTATGTGATTGTGGTTTAGTATAGAGTGCCATGTGTTTGGACCTGCAAATCTAAAATGGCTGCTGCTGGATGTCTTCCCCTCCCCCTTTCAGCCATGTGGTGTGGTCTTTGGAATCAAGTGGAGGTTTCTCAAAATGGAGTCTAGCTTCCATCCCATGCTGTATTCAGCATTGACTAACTGCGCAGCGATTGTCTCTCACATGTGTAGTTTTATCTGCAACCATGTTGTCTCTTATTTAATGTTATCATGAGCCATTTCTCTCTATCTCTCTCTTCTTCTCTTCCCCTTCCACTTTCCCATAAATAGTAATTGTATTGTATTGTATTTCTTGTGTAGTTATCTGGTTAGGTAGTCTCTGTTATATTGTAGTGTATCATATGTACTGTTATCCCCTTTTACAAGTATATTAGATATAATACAGTTAATAGGCTTTGGAAACCTAAACCAGGATCTTTGTATTTTCTATAGTGTTAAGTGTTCACTTGAGCGTCGGTGACGCTCAAGCAGCTTTGTAGGTAGCCAGGTTACACAAGGTTGCACTTACACCCTGTACTCACATTAAGGTATTCTGTGTATTTCATCGGTATAAGGTTTTAACATAAAGGTATAGTGTTGTAAGCGTCTGCATCGCTGGTGACCTCCTCGTGGTCTCTAGCGTACGCTACGTTACAGCGAATCTTTCCCCTAGACATAACCAATAACGTGTCCTGTGATCACTGGGCCGTGAGCGAACGTGACGCTTGAGCGTCTCGCTTACCGCTGAGCGATCGTTACGCAAATAGCGTATCATTACGGTATTTCTTAAGTAAACAGCGTACAGTGTTCTTAGCTTCATAAGGGTTGTTTATACGACAAAGGAATTTAGCATTGTCAGGGGCACTATGTGTGTCATTATGTGTATAAGGGCATTAATAAAGGTTGTCATAATGTGTAAAGTACATTATGTTTATAAGGACATTAATGTGTCTCATGTGTAAGGGGCATTACTGTGTGGAATTGTGTATAAATGCATTACTAATGTGTGGCATTATGTGTATAAAGTGCTCTACTATGTGGCGTTGCATATAGAAAGGGCACTACTGTGTCATCTAATGTGAATAAAGAGCAATAAGGTGTGGTGTAATGTGAATTAGGAGCAATTCAGTGTGATGTAATGTGAATAAGGGGCTCTACTGTGAGGAGTAACGTTTATACGGTAAAGTGATACTACTGTGGGATGTAATATGAATTATGGACACTATCGCAAGATAAAATGTGAATAAAGTTGCAGTACTGTGTGGCGTAATTGGAATTGGGGTTACTATTGTGTGGCCATGCCCCTTCCCAGCAAGAAGATGCCCCTTTTTGGGCTGTGCGTCAAATGTGCGAACTGTTCCTATTTAAAATATAGGGGGTACAAGGACTGCTATGGGTGAGGGGTGATGGTGCAGGGAAAGAGGTGCAAGGTCAGAGGCAGAACCAGCGGTGGTGCTAGGGGGCACCAGCCAAAATCTTGCCTAGGGCATCATATTGGTTAGGGCCGGCTCTGCTAACACAGACTGTGCTATATAAGGAAAGAAAAATAAGAATTTACTCACCGGTAATTCTATTTCTCGTAGTCCGTAGTGGATGCTGGGAACTCCGTAAGGACCATGGGGAACAGCGGGCTCCGAAGGAGGCTGGGCACTCTAGAAAGATTTATGACTACCTGGTGTGCACTGGCTCCTCCCACTATGACCCTCCTCCAAGCCTCAGTTAGGACACCGTGCCAGGACGAGCAGACATAATAAGGAAGGATTTAGAATCCCGGGTAAGACTCTTACCAGCCACACCAATCACACCGTACAACTCGTGATACTATATCCAGTTTGACAGTATGAAAACAACTGAGCCTCTCAACAGATGGCTCAACAATAACCCTTTAGTTAACAATAACTATTTACAAGTATTGCAGACAATCCGCACTTGGGATGGGCGCCCAGCATCCACTACGGACTACGAGAAGGTGAGTAAATTCTTATTTTCTCTAACGTCCTAGTGGATGCTGGGAACTCCGTAAGGACCATGGGGATTATACCAAAGCTCCCAAACGGGCGGGAGAGTGCGGATGACTCTGTAGCACCGAATGAGAGAACTCCAGGTCCTCCTCAGCCAGGGTATCAAATTTGTAGAATTTTGCAAACGTATTTGCCCCTGACCAAGTAGCTGCTCGGCAAAGTTGTAAAGCCGAGACCCCTCGGGCAGCCGCCCAAGATGAGCCCACCTTCCGTGTGGAGTGGGCCTTTACAGATTTTGGCTGTGGTATGCCTGCCACAGAATATGCAAGCTGAATTGTACTACAAATCCAGCGAGCAATAGACTGCTTAGAAGCAGGAGCACCCAGTTTGTTGGGTGCATACAGGATAAACAGCGAGTCAGATTTTCTGACTCCAGCCGTCCTGGAAACATATATTTTCAGGGCCCTGACAACGTCTAGCAACTTGGAGTCCTCCAATTCACTAGTAGCCGCCGGTACCACAATAGGCTGGTTCAGGTGAAACGCTGACACCACCTTAGGGAGAAATTGGGGACGAGTCCTCAACTCTGCCCTATCCATATGGAAAATCAGATAAGGGCTTTTACATGATAAAGCCGCCAATTCTGACACTCGCCTGGCTGAAGCCAAGGCTAATAACATGACCACTTTCCACGTGAGATATTTCAGATCCACGGTTTTAAGTGGCTCAAACCAATGTGATTTTAAGAAACTCAACATCACGTTGAGATCCCAAGGTGCCACTGGAGGCACAAACGGGGGCTGAATATGCAGCACTCCTTTTACAAAAGTCTGAACTTCAGGTACTGAAGCTAGTTCTTTTTGAAAGAAAATCGACAGAGCCGAGATCTGTACTTTAATGGAGCCTAGTTTTAGGCCCATATCCACTCCTGCTTGCAGGAAATGCAGAAATCGACCCAGTTGAAATTCCTCTGTTGGGGCCTTATTGGCCTCGCACCATGCAACATATTTTCGCCATATGCGGTGCCGTAACATCTTTCCTGGCCTTAATAAGCGTAGGAATGACTTCTTCCGGAATACCCTTTTCCTTTAGGATCCGGTGTTCAACCGCCATGCCGTCAAACGCAGCCGCGGTAAGTCTTGGAACAGACAGGGCCCCTGTTGTATCAGGTCCTGTCTGAGCGGTAGAGGCCACGGGTCCTCTGAGAGCATCTCTTGAAGTTCCGGGTACCACGCTCGTCTTGGCCAATCCGGAACCACGAGAATTGTGTTTACTCCTCGCTTTCTTATTATTCTCAATACCTTTGGAATGAGAGGCAGAGGAGGAAACACATAAACCGACTGGTACACCCACGGTGTTACTAGAGCGTCCACAGCTATCGCCTGAGGGTCCCTTGACCTGGCGCAATATCTTTTTAACTTTTTGTTGAGACGGGACGCCATCATGTCCACCTGTGGTTTTTCCCAACGGTTTACCAGCATCTGGAAGACTTCTGGGTGAAGTCCCCACTCTCCCGGGTGGAGGTCGTGTCTGCTGAGGAAGTCTGCTTCCCAGTTGTCCACTCCCGGAATGAACACTGCTGACAGTGCTAGTACATGATTCTCCGCCCATCTGAGAATTCTTGTGGCTTCTGCCATCGCCATCCTGCTTCTTGTGCCGCCCTGTCGATTTACATGGGCTACTGCCGTGATGTTGTCTGACTGGATCAGCACCGGCTGGTGTAGGAGCAGGGATTTTGCTTGACTTAGGGCATTGTAGATGGCCCTTAGTTCCAGAATATTTATGTGAAGGGAAGTCTCCTGACTCGACCATAGTCCTTGGAAGTTTCTTCCCTGTGTGACTGCCCCCCAGCCTCGAAGGCTGGCATCCGTGGTCACCAGGACCCAGTCCTGTATGCCGAATCTGCGGCCCTCTAGAAGATGGGCACTCTGCAGCCACCACAGTAGAGACACCCTGGTTCTTGGAGACAGGGTTATTAAGCGATGCATCTGAAGATGCGATCCGGACCACTGGTCCAACAGGTCCCACTGAAAGATTTTGGCATGGAACCTGCCGAAGGGAATTGCTTCGTAGGAAGCCACCATCTTTCCCAGGACCCGCGTGCAGTGATGCACTGATACCTGTTTTGGTTTCAGGAGGTCTCTGACTAGAGATGACAACTCCCTGGCTTTCTCCTCCGGGAGAAACACTTTTCTCTGGACTGTATCCAGAATCATACCCAGGAACAGTAGCCGTGTCGTCGGAACCAGCTGTGACTTTGGGATATTCAGAATCCAGCCGTGCTGGTGCAGCACTTCCTGAGATAGTGCTACTCCCACCAACAACTGTTCCTTGGACCTCGCTTTTATTAGGAGATCGTCCAAGTACGGGATAATTAAAACTCCCTTTCTTCGAAGGAGTATCATCATTTCCGCCATAACCTTGGTAAATACCCTCGGTGCCGTGGACAGTCCAAACGGCAGCGTCTGAAATTGGTAATGGCAATCCTGTACCACAAATCTGAGGTACTCCTGGTGAGGATGGTAAATGGGGACATGCAAGTAAGCATCTTTGATGTCCAAGGATACCATGTAATCCCCCTCGTCCAGGCTTGCAATAACCGCCCTGAGCGATTCCATCTTGAACTTGAATTTCTTTATGTATGTGTTCAAGGATTTCAAATTTAGAATGGGTCTCACCGAACCGTCCGGTTTCGGTACCACAAATAGTGTGGAATAATAACCCCGGCCTTGTTGAAGTAGGGGTACCTTGATTATCACCTGCTGGGAATACAGCTTGTGAATTGCCGCTAGCACCGCCTCCCTGTCTGAGGGAGCAATCGGCAAGGCAGATTTTAGGAACCGGTGGGGTGGGGGCGCCTCGAATTCCAGCTTGTACCCCTGAGATACTATTTGCAGGATCCAGGGATCCACCTGTGAGCAAACCCACTGATCGCTGAAATTTTTGAGGCGACCCCCCACCGTACCTGGCTCCGCCTGTGGAGCCCCACCGTCATGCGGCGGACTTGGAAGAAGAAGCGGGGGAGGACTTTTGCTCCTGGGAACCTGCAGTTTGTTGCAGCCTTTTTCCCCTACCTCTGCCTCTGGACAGAAAAGACCCGCCTTTTCCACGCCTGTTTTTCTGGGTCCGAAAGGACTGAACCTGATAAAACGGCGCCTTCTTAGGCTGTGAGGGGACATGGGGTAAAAATGCTGACTTCCCAGACGTTGCTGTGGAAACTAGGTCCGAGAGACCATCCCCAAATAATTCCTCACCCTTATATGGTAACACTTCCATGTGCTTTTTTGAATCCGCATCTCCTGTCCACTGGCGAGTCCATAAGCCTCTCCTAGCAGAAATGGACAATGCACTTACTTTAGATGCCAGTCGGCAGATTTCCCTCTGTGCATCTCTCATATATAAGACTGAGTCTTTTATATGGTCTATGGTTAACAGGATCGTGTCTCTGTCTAATGTGTCAATATTTTCTGACAGTTTATCTGACCACGCAGCGGCAGCACTGCACATCCAAGCTGACGCAATAGCTGGCCTAAGTATAATGCCTGTGTGTGTATATACAGACTTCAGGATCGCCTCCTGCTTTCTATCAGCAGGTTCCTTGAGGGCGGCCGTATCCGGAGACGGTAGTGCCACCTTTTTAGACAAACGTGTGAGCGCTTTATCCACTCTAGGGGGTGTTTCCCAACGTGACCTATCCTCTGGCGGGAAAGGGAACGCCATTAGTACCTTCTTAGGAATTACCAATTTTTTATCAGGGAAAGCCCACGCTTCTTCACACACTTCATTTAATTCATCTGATGGGGGAAAAACTACGGATAGTTTTTTCTCTCCAAACATAATACCCTTTTTAGTGGTACCTGTAGTTATATCAGAAATGTTTAACACCTCTTTCATTGCCTCAATCATGCAGTGAATGGCCTTAGTGGGCATCAGGTTTGACTTATCATCGTCGACACTGGTGTCAGTATCAGTGTCGACATCTGGGTCTGCTTGAGGTAGCGGGCGTTTTAGAGCCCCTGACGACCCATGCGACGCCTGGGCAGGCACGAGCTGAGAAGTCGGCTGTCCCACATTTGGCATGTCGTCGATTTTTTTTATATAAGGAGTCTATACGTGCACTCATTACTTTCCATAAGCCCATCCACTCAGGTGTCTGCCCCGCAGGGGGTGACATCCCTTCTAAAGGCATCTGCTCCGCCTCCACATCATTATCCTCATAAAACATGTCGACACAGCCGTACCGACACACCGCACACACACAAGGAATGCTCCGAATGAGGACAGGACCCACAAAAGCCCTTTGGGGGGACAGAGTGAGAGTATGCCAGCACACACCAGAGCGCTATATAATGCAGGGACTGAGTTATGTCCCCTATAGCTGCTTTTTATATTATATATATATATATTGCGCCCAAATTTAGTGCCCCCCCTCTCTGTTTTTACCCTGTTCTGTAGTGTAGACTGCAGGGGAGAGCCAGGGAGCTTCCTTCCAGCGGATCTGTGAAGGAGAAATGGCGCCAGTGTGTCTGAGGGAGATAGCTCCGCCCCTTTTCCGCGGCCTATTCTCCCGCTTTTTTGTGGATTCTGGCAGGGGTATTTTCCACATATATAGCCTCTGGGGCTATATATTGTGGTATTTTTGCCAGCTAAGGTGTTTTTATTGCAGCTCAGGGCGCCCCCCCCCAGCGCCCTGCACCCTCAGTGACCGGAGTGTGAAGTGTGCATGAGGAGCAATGGCGCACAGCTGCAGTGCGCTACCTTGGTGAAGACTGATGTCTTCTGCCGCCGTTTTTCCGGACCTCTTCTTGCTTCTGGCTCTGTAAGGGGGACGGCGGCGCGGCTCCGGGACCGAACACCAAGGACTGGGCCTGCGGTCGATCCCTCTGGAGCTAATGGTGTCCAGTAGCCTAAGAAGCCCAATCCGGCTGCAAGCAGGCGAGTTCGCTTCTTCTCCCCTTAGTCCCTCGCTGCAGTGAGCCTGTTGCCAGCAGGTCTCACTGAAAATAAAAAACCTAAAACTATACTTTCTTTCTAAGGGCTCAGGAGAGCCCCTAGTGTGCATCCAACCTCGGCCGGGCACGAAATCTAACTGAGGCTTGGAGGAGGGTCATAGTTGGAGGAGCCAGTGTTACACCAGGTAGTCATAAATCTTTCTAGAGTGCCCAGCCTCCTTCGGAGCCCGCTGTTCCCCATGGTCCTTACGGAGTTCCCAGCATCCACTAGGACGTTAGAGAAATCAGAATTACATGAGAGGAACCTTCTCTCTCATCTGCTACTACGTGTGTGGGACAGCACAGCATATGCTTGCATAGCTCTGTATGTATCCGGGTGGGATGGACATTAGGAGGTGTGCCAACGGAGGTGGTGCTGCTGCTGTGCACAGGAGAGAGGTGGGAGGGGAACCTTCTCCCCATATACACACACACGTTATAGCAAAGTCAGCCCTGACTACAGCTGGGCATCTCTCTCCAGCAACAAGGAGGAGGGGGCTGAATCTTGTCACGCTGCCCATTCATTTCTAGGAAGCGGCGGGCACCGGTGTGCCTTGCAGCAACGGGACTGTGCCCAAGTGATCAGCAGCGCAGCCTGGCAGTCACCCTCTGACAGACCTACGTGCACAGAGCATGGAGGCAGTGCTGGGAGAAGAGAGGGCAGCAGGAAGCTGGATGAGATAGAAGATTGCACGCATATAAACCCAAACTCTGCAACAAGACTGCAAACTCGGGTCACAGAGGGAGGGAGCAGCACTGTACCGTGCATGGGTCTCCTGCTTCCCAGCTGAGGACAGAAAGCCAGCCTACTACTCTATCCAGCAGCAGCAGCAGCGGCAGGGCCATGGAGAAGGCTCAGCAAAGTGTAGGAGGCGGCAGCAGTAACAGTAGTAGTCGGAGCAGCAGCAGAGCTACCTCTGCAGGGTCCTCTCCCTCCTCTAGTGGCCGGGGGCTGGTGCCAGGCTCCGGGAGAGGTACCCAGCAGCAGCAGGCTGTGGCGCTGGCAGCGGCTGGGAAGCTGGATGGTGGAGCTGCTACACAGGCAAGCATGGGAGGAAGGGACCAGCAGCAGAAACAAGTCATAAAGGGAGTGCTCAGCAAGTACACCAACCTCCTCCAGGGCTGGCAGAACAGGTAACCCAGCTCAGCACTCCATGTACATGCTCAGGCCTCGGTCTCTGTCTTATGCATAGACACAGTGAGTGCATGGTTTGGTACACGTACAGCACATTTCTCAAGCACTTACTCTAATCTACCTACTAAAGTATTCTTCCTACCATGTTATTATTGTGCATATCTTAGTGTGTGGAAGCCTGCACAAGAATCTGTTTTAGTGCACTGGGTGTATTGGTCTCTCCTTGGATGTGGCCTGTACTTTTACCAGCAAAGTATGTCATCACTATCAGGTCTATTTTTATGATTTACAGTTGGACTTAACCATTACATGTCACTAGGTTAATCATCTACACGGCACTGTGGAAATCTACTGTACTTCCTGATGTTGTTCATTATTGTTATAACCCGGCTACCTGTATGTCAGGTCATTTGGGAAACTGTAACAATGTGACTGTAACAATGTAAGTTATTTCTATGCAAATTTGTGAAAACATTAAGAAATGTACATTGCTCAATAAATGACAGTTTACAATCAGATTACAGCAGAACAAATTGCAAAAAAATATAGCCAAACAGTGGTACAGTCAAGGCAGGTGTTTCTCCATTAATAATATATTAGGTTTTTACAGTCAGTGTATAAGCAGTAGCAAACAAATGAGATAAAATATATATTTGTTGGGAAGTGCATGCTGGTTTTTTCTTCAGATTATGAAGAAGACTTTTAGCGTGCACTACGGACATTAAAAGGCTTTTGGAGAGAAATAAATAAAACCAGACTGTACTTTGCTGGCAGTGGTGGTAGTTACTGCATTTCTTAGTAGCAAATATCCCTGTTCTAAAGAATTTACAACTCTATGGGCCGGGTTCAAATCATACCGCACTCGCTATCTCCCGTCTAAAGTGACGGGAGATAGAGGGGCGATATTCACATGTGCCCTGTTATCGCGCTCATTGCAGTCTGGTTTAGGCGCATCAAGCGCCTAAACCCGACTAAAGTAATGGGCACGACCGTGAAGTGACCCATTTGGGCGCCCAAACGGGTCTATTTACACGCATTTCGGCTTGCTACCTCCGGGAGTAGCGAGCTGAAATGAAGTTGTCGTGCCCATCGGCAGTAACATTAGAATACCGCCTGCGGGCGCGATAGGGGGCGGTAGGGAGGAACATTTGAATCCTGCCCTATATATTCTTGTGGGTAATACCTTGTCTAACAAGGTAAAATCAGGGTTAGTAAGAATAGGTCACTAATACCCCTTTCGGACCGCTATGCCCGGGATTTTGTACACTGGTCCTTCCCGGGTGCGACCCAGCTGAGACCCCTTTCACGGCCAGACCTGGCTTATTGCTGGTTTCAAACTGCACAGTGAGCTGGGTTGAACCCGATTTCAACCCTTCTCTCTACCCGAGTTGAAATACCGGGTCGTTTGACCCAACTGTGCCACAACCCGGGTTACTGCGCATTCTCTTGCCATAACCCAGGTTATTGCTGGCAGTCTGAAAAGGGTATAACTTTCTGCAGTTTCAAAATATCTCATAGCGATTGTCAACTTTGCAACAAACATTGTTAATTTGTGATGCCCCTTGTAGTACAGGCATTCTCAGCCCCGAGCCTCAATGCAGACTTATAGGCCCTACACACTGGCCGATAGTCCTCAAAGATATGAACGATCTCGTTCATTATTGAATGAGATAACGTTCATATCTTTGAGTGTGGAGTCACCAGCGATGAACGGTGCGCGGCCCCGCGCTCGTTCATTGCTGGTGCCCCGTCGGCTGTGCATGCAGGCCAATATGGGCGATCTCGTCCATATTTGCCTGCACTTCAATGGAGCCAGGTGACGGGGGGAGTGAAGAAACTTCACTTCTCTCGTCACTGCCCCCCCGCCGCCGGGTCACCCTTCGTCCGTATCCGCCGTCGGGCTGCTCGGCGGCGGATCTTTATATGTGTAGGGCCCATAACAGTCCAGGTTTTAGTGCTATCCATGCTTGTGCACAGGTGACGTAATTAGTACCTTAGTTATTTTGATTTAACCATATGTGTTGAAGCCTGGATATCACTAAATTCTGCACTGTTATGGGCCCTACAGACACGGCGAAATGCCGCCGAGCTGCCCGACTGCCGATACGGCAGACGGGCGACCCGGCGGCAGGGCGGATGTGGGGGGGAGGGGTCAGTGATGGGGGGAATGAAGTTTCTTCACTCCCCCCGTCACCCGGCTCCGTAGAAGTGCAGGCAAATATGGATGATCTCGTCCATATTGGCCTGCATGCACAGCCGACAGGGCACCAGTGATGAACGAGTGCGGGGCTGCGCATCGTTTATTGCTGGTGCCTCCACACTGACAGATATGAACGTTATCTCGTTCATTAATGAACGAGATCGTTTATATCTTGCAGTGTTATCGCCCAGTGTGTAGGGTGCATTAGTGTGCCTTGAGAACCGAGATTGGGAATGCCTGGAGTAGTAACATTGGGGCAGATGTATTAAGCCTGGAGAAGTGATAAAGAAGTGATAAGTGCAAGGTGATAACGCACCAACCAAACAGCTCCTAACTGTCATTTTTTAAAGCCATAATAATTGGCTGGTGTGTTATCACCTTACACTTATCACTTCTTTATCACTTCTCCGGGCTTAATACATCTACCCCATTGTTACCTGTGCTGGGATGCTACTTCCTGCGTTCCGTAGGAGGAAGGGGACTGAATCTAACTATTCAAGCAACTGGTACATACATGGGTGTACATTATATAAGTAATACCCCTTTTACACCGCCAGCATATAACACGGGTTATTACACATGAACATGCATAACCCGTGTTGCTGCTTGGTCTAATATTTGGAATAATCCGGATCGAGTGACCCGGTATTCCAACTCGGGTAGTTTGCAGAGTTGAACATGTGTTCAACCTTGCAAACTGTGCAGTGTAAACGGTAGCCAGGTCGCATCGACCTGGATTCCCGTTTACAGTGACTGCACGGGCGGCGCTTGGAGATGATGTGATCTCCCAGCGCTGCCCCCGCTGTGTCACAGGCAACGTCACGAACCCGGCAATATGCCGGACTGGTAACTGCGGTGGGAATGGGAGCTGACGCGGGTCGCAGCCGGGTAGCTCCCGTGTCAAGCTCCTGGCTGCGACCCGCGATTTTTGGTCTAAAAGAGATATAAGTGACTGGAGTAACTGAATTTCCTGGCAATAGCTTTTGAATACATTTACAGCATATCCATGGGGATGGGAGTTTTATCCGCCACCCATACCGACCCTGACTAGCAGCTTTGTTCCCCCAGGCTTGGTAGGGGGCAGATAACCTATGGTGTGACCTAAAGGCATAGGCCCTCATTCCGAGTTGATCGCTCGCTAGCTGCTTTTAGCAGCCGTGCAAACGCATAGTCTCCTCCCACAGGGGAGAGTATTTTAGCATAGCAGGAGTGCGAACGCCTGTGCAGCAGAGCGGCTGCAAACACATTTTGTGCAGAACAAGACCAGCCCTGTAGTTACTTATTCTGTGCGATGATTGCTGCGACGAATGACACAGTAATGACGTCAGATACCCGGCCAGCAAATGCTCGGCCACGCCTGCGTTTTTCCAAACACTCCCAGAAAACGGTCAGTTGCCACCCAGAAACTCCCACTTCCTGTCAATCTCCTTGTGATCGGTGGGAGACTGAAAGCGTCGTTAGAACCTGTGCAAAACCACAATGCTCTTTGTACCGGTACGCCACGCGTGTGCATTGTGGTGCATACGCATGCGCAGTTTTGCCTTTTTTAACTGATTGTTACGCAGCGAACAAGGTCAGCTAGCGGTCAATTCGGAATGAGGGCCATAATTGTTTGTTTCTCACTTTTGATTAAAAAACTTGAAGGCACTTTGCAGCTATTTATCTTCACTTATTTTTCCTCACATCTCATAGAGGTGCACAGGAAAATGACTGAAGATTGCTTACTGCAATAGTGGTAATTTGTGCTCATCTCATAGAGTTAAATTGACCAATTTGGTCTCATCAATAAAGAGCACTGGATGTGCACTGTTTAAATGCCTTAGTGCAGTGTTTTCCAAACTTTTTTGAATCACGGCGCCCTAGAATATCAGAATTTTTTTCATGGCACCCCTAGGCCAAAAATTTCTTATTGAGAAATTTAGAAAGAAATATTACATTAAGTAGATTGCGTTTATATGTGATCCTTGGGGTCAGTTGTGTGGTGAGGGACAAGATTTGCTTCTGTTTGGCCACATATTTTATGACTGGCAGCCACCAGCACTGGTTTTGCCTATTATATTGACCATGAATAATTTGAATTGGTCCTGGACCACCCCTGCAAGTGTCCCGAGGCACCCCAGGGAGCCACAGCACACAGTTTGGGAACCTTTGCCTTAGTGTTATTTCTATATCTAGGTTGTGTGCCTAGAGCAGAGGGTCCCAAACTCGGTCCTTAAGGCACCCTCGGTCCAGGTTTAAAGGATAACCATGCTTGCACAGGTGACTTATTTAGTACTTCAGTCAGTTTAGCTATATGTGCTCAGCAATATATATCTATAAAACCTGAACTGTCTGGGTGCCGTGAGGACATTTGGGAACACTGGCCTAGTGCATATCAAGGTGCACACCTGACCGACACTCTCGCAATAGTACCTGGAATATAGGATGACCAGTATTAGGTTGCAAAAGGTCGACATGACAGTGGTCAACACAAGTTTATTAGTTATTTTTTCCAGCTTTAGTAACCTTGCCTGAAGCGTGGAGAGCTAAGCGGTACAGTAATTGAGGCTACATGTGGTTTAACATTGAAAATGACAACCAAAAAAAACTATGTCAACCTTTTTTGTTTCGATCTTTATACTTGTCGACCTTTTAATGTGTACCTTTAAAGTGTACCTTTGTACATGTCGATCTATTGACCCTGTCGACCATTTGCATGTCGACCATATGGGGTCGACCTCTTGACTGTTGACCTAATACTGGTAGACCCAATGGTCCACACTCCTTGGCAGTTGCCCTCACAAACTAGAAGTGTGTCTAGGTGTACTGAGGGGGGGACAAAAATCAGAAAAGTAGCAAAACTGAATATGGCACTCCTACCTTCATAAAATGTATTTTTTCTGTAGTTGTAATATATAGGGGTATATTCAATAAGAGTCGGGTCCATTCCGACATGCAGTTGTCGGAATGGACCCGACAACCCCTATTCAAAGAGCGGCCAAATCCGACTGTCGGATTTGTCCGTTCCCTGTGTCTTGTCCTGCCGCTGCTGCCAGTGGCTGCCTGGTGCGCTGACAGCAACGGCGGGGGGGGGGGGGGGGGACAGTGAGCGGCGGCCGGTGAGGGAAATAGTGTGGCGGCCGGCAGAGGAGCTGAGATCGGCGGCCAGAGCTGGCAGTGGGGGTGATTTCTGCGGCGGCGGGGGAGGCACTGCACGGAGAGAGGTTCCTGGCTGGGGGAAGGCCGTCAAGGTACCTCTCATCCCCGTCCCCATAGCCCGCCACACCACTTCCTGTCTCATCACCTCAATCCGACTTGTTTTCAAGTCGTATTGAGTTTGTCGGGAAGGGGGCCAAAACCTGTCGGATTTGGCCCCGTTTCCGACAGCAGCAGGCAGATCGGCTGGTATTCCGCCGATCCACCTGCTTTCCGACAGCATTCCGACAAGTCGGGTTTCCAGACTTGTCGGAAAAAATGTGCCCGTATTGAATAGGTCGGAACCCCTTCCGACCTACTCCAGTTGGAAACTGCCGTCTTTCTGACAAGACGGCAGTTTCCGACCCTTATTGAATATACCCCATAGTGTACATTTTTCATGAGATAGAGGGAAATTTTGACTGTTTTTGAAGTGGCACTTTTTTCTGTGCAATGTTTTATATTTCTAGGAGCTTCTCAAGAAGTACACTTGTAATGTGCAACATGTAGGCCTAAAATTTGTCCCATTTAAAGTAAAGTACCAGACCTTATTGCCCTCGCTACCTGTTTATCCTCAGTAATATTCTGCAACATTAACCCTTATTTATGCACAGCTCTGTAAGGAGGATAATAGTGCACTTAGGGCCCGATTCAGCGAGTGCTATGCTGCTGAGCTAAGCGTTCACATGTTAATGGGGGGGGGGGGGGGGCGGCATGCGGTGCGGACTTGCCCTGTGCTGGGCATCCCCCCCACATGCTAGTGTAAAAGGTATTAGTTGTGCGATTTTTCCCATGCTGAATTAGGCCCATATTCCTTAGTATTCCTCAGCCACAATTGTCTCCCCGGCATGTCCACACTTCTGCCTCATATGTTTCTTCATAAACCTATAGTATGCATTTTGCCAAAAGATTTAAATACAGTGCATCCCTTAATCATAATAACAATACTTCTGTACTGTATGCATAATGTATATGAGTAGAGAAACTGGGGCCCTCAGGGACTCACTGGGGCCCTCAGGGACTCACTCAGGGACTCACTGAAAATTCATCAGTTGGGCACTCTCCATGGTCCTGTCCCATTTGTTTATTATTTATTACCTAGCAAAACATAATTGTGCCCCCCGAATCTGCCTTTCAAAATACTAGCACAGATAAGGCCTGCAACTACTGTGTTCAGTGCACGAGATGTTATTTTTAGGCAATGCTGATTTCTATGGTTTAAAGCACGTAGGCAGAAAATCTGCCTTATCTTGTTTGCTGTTTGTCACTGTTTGTCACTGTTAAAAATACAATTTCATACTGGAAAATTATTTTTGTAAATATTGTATTCATTTTCCTTTTTAATTAGTTATTTTATATACCAAGTCTACAGTTTTTTAACATCCTTTATATTTATTGTAACAGGCATGTTGATCAATGAATAGTCAACACCGAAATAATTACCATTACATCGCTTCCTACCTTTTTTACTTTATTTTTTCGTTTTGTCAATTTGAGATGTATGAATATATGTGTGTGTGTGTGTGTGTGTGTGTGTGTGTGTGTATATTTATATATAAAAGCCATACTATTGATTGAGATGTGTTATAAATATTTGTTTCATAAGTATTCTATTTGATTGGATCGGTTATTATCCCACCTGGTACACCCTAGGGAAATACGTAAAACTTGACCTGTTGATGCAAACATATGAGGAAAGTTGAAGACTATTATATAGACTTTGTTTCAAGTTTCTTGTGGTTAAGGAAGATAGTGCAGATTGATGGAGAGGAAAGGAGAGAGAGAGCGTTGTAGCAAAGGAATCACATGACTTTCCCTCAAAAGCACAACAAGGAAATGCTTGATACTTCTGTGGTAGATTCCCCATAACATTTTATGTAAGTATCTAAAACTCATGAGCGCAGCTGCTGTTTTAAAATGCCCATCACGTTTTTGTTTCTGTTATATTCCGCAAATTATCTTCTGATGAATTATCTTTGACAGCCACATTTCCTTCCGCTGTCTGCTAGTGAGCTCTAGATGTTTCCTAAACTTATCCCCCGTACACGTTTCATTTTAAAATTCTACAAATAGTATTATCATTAGACTAAATTAATCTTGTTAAGTTCGATTAAATTACAAGGTAAAGCAATATTTTATCACACTGTGGTGTGAGCCGCTGCGGCCGCTGCATATAAATATAACCGCTGAAATGTGTATATACGTTGCGTACACACGCCGGCACATTATGCGCACGATATAACGACACGTGCGACTGAATACACCTTACTCCAAACAAGAATGGAATGCAACACCAGTAGTTAAATTAATGTTGTGGTCCAACGCATCAACAGTATTTACTTGAATATATATATATATATATATATATATATATATAATGTGTAAAAAGGGTACAACAATATATACAGAGAGGAGCTACAGCCAATAATGCATACGTTTAAGTGCGAGTGCTCCTGGATCTAGGTCTTAGTCAGTCTTGGCAAGATGACCTCAGAGAAAATGGGACTGCAACCTGGATCAGGAGACCTCTCCTTTATACAATGTGTCCAAATACAGTACAATGTGAAATGTAAGCAATAGACAAAATCATAAATAGTTTTTAATTTGAAAAGGAGAAAATAAGTAACATTGCAATTGGTTTAAAGATACAATCTTATTTATTTTTACTCTCTACTATAACTATACTATTTTATTTTGGAAATGATGTATGTGCAGGTGTTGCTATTGCAGAGTTTTATTGTCACACACCAGTGGATGACTCATACTTTGAACAGGCCAATTACTTACCATTGGTGTTGGTTTATTGATAGATAGCAGGTACGGACGTACTCACTGTTACATGTACACAGGTGATGGAGCGCAGCTTGAGAGTAGTGGGGTTTCATACAGCTCACCAGCTGGTGAGTGTATACTGCAAACGTGTGGCGGTGCTTTATATGCAGTATTAACCAGGTCTCTCATAGGAGCTAAGCAGGAGACTTCTGTCTCACACTGCACAGTCTCAATATGACCCCTGCACATGCTCCATAGAGATCTCGTTGGCCATCTTGTGAGAAGGCATGAAGCCTCCCTGGAGGACAGGAAAACTACAGTAGTGCACCCTCTTTCAACATTTTAAAGTTGCAAATACATACTATGGCTCTTAAGATTTAATGGAAGGGATTACATATTCTAAAGGGCTTGGAACAATTTATGTAATATTTAGTTGGCAAGATAGACAGGGCCTGGTTCTGAGTTGTATGCAGATCCGTATGAGGATGCATTCATTTAATACATTTGAGTGGTCGTTTTTGTCTGTTTTCTGTTGTTTTATCACTTGCTTCTATACAGCGGTGGCTCCTACTTACAATTAGTATGGTGGTTGCCGCTACCCCCCGTGCACTCAGAGGAGAGGAGCCAGCCAGCCCCAGGTCCCAGACCTGCATAATGTATTAAACAGGTGACGGGACTGGCGCAGACTGCACAGTGCGACTGCTCATGCACAAACCCCTGGCTTCTATGGATTGCATCAGCTGCAGCTATAGAAGCCGGATTGGGCTGCGCGAAAGGCCAGCTCTCTGATTATTGCAGTCCGTTCCGGCAGTCCAAGAGGAAGGAAACACCTTCCAATGGGACTGTCTTGTGTGTCTGTGACTGAAAGGTAGGACTTCCAATAGGAAGTCACTGCCAGTCACAGTGAAAATGCAGTCATGGACTGTATCTGGCTTCACTGACACTGATCGGAGTGGTGGATTTTACCTTGGGAGTGGTGATGGTGGGGGGGGGGGGCTGCAGTACTGCAGGCCATAGGTAAAATCCGCCACTGATCCTATACATTAAAAGCTTTTCGTTCCAACCAGCCAACCAGTTGGATGGTTGGACAGATAATTTTAAAGTGCATGACCAGCTTTAGTTGTAACTTGATTTAGCAAGTGGAAATTTTTTTTTTTAGTCTATCTTAATAACGCCGCAGAATGGGACTTTAGAAATAAGTTGGAGTAATTTGAAATATACGTTTATACCGTAGAAAAACTACATATAAATGTGCAAAACATGTAGATCAGCTTTTAGCTTACCTATCATACTTCTAGCACCAGTTAGAGATCTTCATACATTTTCTGCTCAATGAATGGGTGTGGTAGACACCAATGCTGTGTTCCTCAGTGTGGACAGGAAGGCTGGTGCTCGTAGGACATTTTCCCCCTGGATTACAGATTTATCTGTATTTATGGCAATTTCCAAAAACTTTTAAAATATTTGTGATTTTCAGTGGTAGTTGGTTTATATAGTGTAGGTTTATATGTATTTTAATTGACAGATGAGTGACTCAAACTCATATAAAATCATATGCTTCAATGTGTTTTTATACAAGGTAAGTAAAATAATATACAGGTTGAGTATCCCATATCCAAATATTCCGAAATACGGAATATTCCGAAATACGGACTTTTTTGAGCGAGACTGAGATAGTGAAACCTTTGTTTTTGATGGCTCAATGTACACAAACTTTGTTTAATACACAAAGTTATTAAAAATATTGTATTAAATGACCTTCAGGCTGTGTGCATAAGGTGTATATGAAACATAAATGAATTGTGTGAATGTAGACACACTTTGTTTAATGCACAAAGTTATAAAAAATATTGGCTAAAATTACCTTCAGGCTGTGTGTATAAGGTGTATATGTAACATAAATGTATTCTGTGCTTAGATTTAGGTCCCATCACCATGATATCTCATTATGGTATGCAATTATTCCAAAATACGGAAAAATCCGATATCCAAAATTCCTCTGGTCCCAAGCATGTTGGATAAGGGAGACTCAACCTGTATCTGAATCTGTCACAAGGAAATATATCTTTGAATGTTCATTTTTCTTTTTGTGTGTCATGTTATTGCTATGTTTGATTTGTATGGCTCCTGCATATTTGGCAGGACAATGCTTTGAGTCATAAAGTGTGATAGCGATACAGGAAGAAAAAAATACATAAAAATGAAAGCTAAACTCTGCAGGAGTGCGTATAACAGTAGGCAGTAATGATGTATTTGCAGATACACACACAAACTGTTATTGACAAGCACAGGTGGGGCTGCAGGTGGCCAGAATGCTTTGAAAATACTGTACATTTACAATAAACCTTTGCACTGCCATTTCACAGAACAGTGAGAATGTTTTATTATATATGTTCTTATATTTGGTGGGCAGTGATGCAATAACATATGTTTGAAGAGTAGTTTTTTGACTCCTGTAAAATAAGTCATGTTTGGAGAGAACAGGGGCCAAATGTTAAGTTAGTGAAAGTGTCAGAAAGTGAGAGATTTGGTTTTTCAGTTTTTTTTTTTTAAAGTGGCAATCATTTACACTGCATTGATCTTGCTGGGTACATGATTGGCACTTTAAAAAAAAAAAGCAAAACTTTACCAAATCTCACTTTCTGAAACTCTCACTCTATTACATTTAGCCCCAGATATCAGTTGTGTCAAATAAAACATTTTGAAAACAATATAATAATGCATGAGATAATACTGTACACACAATTGCAAAATAAAACTGATATTACAGTTTGCCTCTGTGTGGTAATTTTATACAGGTTGAGTATCCCTTATCCAAAATGCTTGGGACCAATGGTATTTTGGATATCGGATTTTTCCGTATTTTGGAATAATTGCATACCATAATGATATATCATGGCGATGGGACCTAAATCTAAGCACAGAATGCATTTATGTTTTATATACACCTTATACACACAGCCTGAAGGTCATTTAATGCAATATTTGTAATAACTGTGTGTATTAAACAAAGTTTGTGTACATTGAGCCATCAAAAAAACAAAAGTTTCTATCTCACTCTCGCTCAAAAAGTCCGTATTTCGGAATATTCCGTATTTCGGATATTTGGATATGGAATACTCAACCTGTATTTTATCATAGTGGTTTATATTCATACTTGCCTACTCTTTCAGAATGGCCGGGAGGCTTCAGAACATCGGGTTTTAGGGTCCGGGTCCGGCCTCCACCACGCGTGGGAGGGCTTTATGTGCCTGTGGGAGGGCCTTATGTGCCTATGGGAGGGCCTTATGTGCCCTTTCACAACCCTGTAATTACATACAGTATGTAAATGTGTTGCACTCACTTAAGACAGAGGGTAGTCTCCCTTTTCTTTTTTTTTTTCTTCTTATTTTAAACATTTTATTGAAAAGATGACAAGAACTATTTCATAAGTGACCTACACAGAGGTCCAGACATGTTAACATAAAGCAAAACAGTAATAAACAGGGCCTTATTTCAGTCCCAAAATTAAATGTTTAAATAATGAGATCATTATAAAACTGAAGAAACATTCTCATCTTGTTTCTGTTTTATAAGAGAAAAAGAGAGAAGGGAGAGATAGACAGTGAAAAAGATGAAAGGGATAGGGAAAGATAAAGGAAAGAAGGAGAGAAAAGAACAGAGCAGAACTGGTCACAAACGCCGTGAGTAGATGGCAATAAAAAGATAATTCTGGGCAAACAAAGAAGAAAAACCATATCAATTATATACATTATATAAATGCAGGGGGAATATTGAAGTAAGAGGTCCACGGTTCCCAGACTTTGATGATTTTTTTTAAACCTCTCAGAATACTTGTGATATATTCCATTGAGTGGATATGCCAAATTCTTGCTATTATCTCACCAAGGTAGTCCCCCTTTTCAAATAATGTGGCCCCTTATCACATGACAATATCGTCTAGCAAGCACTATGCTAAAAAATAATTTCCCAGGACGGTAGGCGGAGCATTGCGATGGCCGTCTTTTATCAATAGCTCAGTCTCTTCTCAATCAAATCCACCTCCATCGGCTGCTTCTTTGGGGCTAGAGAGTGGATTATTGCAGTGGCTGCCCTTCCCCATCCATTGCACTGCTTCTTAAGGGAACGGAGTCTCTAAGCAACTGGAGCCCGGCCTTAAAGTAGTTTGGCTTTCTGAGTGGTCGGACGGAGTGGGACGCCATTACCAAGTGAAATATTTTTGGAAAAAAAGAAGGGTTTTTTTCAATTGATGGGAGAAAGGCACATCTTTCAAGCAATGGGCCCCCTTAGCAGTTATTGTCTGATCACCAGACAATAACAAACAGTACACAAAGAAATCAAACTTTCCTCAGATGGCGGATCTAATGCCTATATCTCCCACACCTGGGGCATTATGTAATAACCTGCGAGGTACAGGCTGTTCAGGAATTTCTGCAAGTCTGCCAGTATTTTTCAATTTGGAATCATTTACAAGGCAAAACCGGCCTGGTGATCTCCGTCCGTGTACATATACCTGATCCGGCTCATGCGCAGCTGCAGATTTCTTTGGTGCATTCGCAATATGCTGAAAACCATGCAATCTGGTTACGTTTGACTCAGAATCCTTAGTGTGCAAATGAAATTGAATTATATGCAACTTATTGCCTGCCTATACAGTAATTATTTGTCAGCATAGTAACTGCCATGATATCTGGTCCTGATGTCAAGTAAATTGAGGGATGTCTTATTAGTTTGCTTTTTGTCTTATATTCTGGAAAACACTTACCCTGGAAAAAGGATTTTCATGCTGTCCAAATATCGCAGTCCTCCAGCAACATAGGGGCACATTTGTGTTATGAATATACACTATACAAAAAAAAAAATCAACGTACACAAAGAAAAGTGAACTTGCATGTGGTGATGAGTCAGACTAATCTCTGTAAGCATTCTAGACAATAGCAGTGGCTCAGCAGTGGTAAATGCTAAAGTCATATTACCCCAGTACTGCATTTCTATACAATATAATAATGTTCTGTAATAAGGTGTCATATACACAAGCGAGAATCGAGCCTTGCTTCTTGTAAATAAATGATAATTGCATTATCCATATAAACTAATTAAATCTAACAACCCCACAACTGTATATGACAAGTAAATAATGTTAATAGAAAGTGTGAGTTCATATAGTATAGCTGTGAAGTTCTATCACCTGGAGAGGTCGATATGCAATCTGCCATTCAGAAGAGACTAGATATTGCTGCAGATGGCCATCCTAACTATTCAGCACCTACACGAGCTGTGCCTCCTAAGAGGCAAATCTGGAGTTGTGTCCATGTCTACAGGCCCGGCAACAGGGGGGGGGACAAAGGGGACACCCGTACCGTGGTGAGAGGGGCCCCAGGGATCCAGGACCGCAGTGCTTATTAATATTTTTTAAACTTATTGCCTGCCTACCCACCCACCTGCCAATTAACTAAACCAAGAGCCCGGCCGCACCAACACCCTCCCCCTCCTTACCATGTCTTGGTCTGGGCTGGTGTTGCCGTCGTCATAACGCTGACACCTGCCCGGCCCCACCCTGGCTCCTGCTGCCACCGAGGAGCAACCCTGAGCCAGCCCAGCATTTCAGTGAGCCCAGCCACCCGCTGAACATGGTACATTTACAGACTGCAGTCCTGACAGACAAGAGAGACAACCTGGCTGAGTCCCTCCTGGGTCCTAGAACCCTCACCACAGTGACAGTGTATTTTGTAATTTGTAGCAGATGCTTAGTGGAATATTTTCTTACATAGCTGAATATGTCAGGTTCTCTTTCCTAGGGGGGAATTCATTTTTTATTGCCGGCAGCTGTCAGTGCCGGGCGCCTGATGAAGCAATTGAGGCATTCGAGGTAATAACGGGATTTACATTGTGGAGCAGAATTTTGGGGGGAGGTTGATCAAAGCTTGAAGAGAAATAAAGTTTCATCCAATCAGCTTCTATCATTTTTCAAACAGCCTGTAAAATGACAGAAGCCGAATGTTTGGTACATTCTCTCTCCACATTATTTCTCTCCAAGCTTTGATCACTCTCCTTTGTGCCATTAGTCAATGACCACTGGTCTATTGCTGGAACAGGTTTGCGCCAGTTCTCCATTCTGGTCTGAATAGACAGTCTATCTCTGGCTTGCTATTTTATAGCCTCTGTAAGGGAGCTCCCAGCATTTGGTGTAAAGGGCTTAGTCTGATGATGATGTCATCAGGTGAAGCTGCACACCTCATCCCTCTTCTGAAGGACATTACCTACAGAGCTTTCTGAATAATAGCATACCCCCAACTGTCCCTATTCCACTGGGACAGTCCCGCTATTCGGACACTGTCCCGCCTACGGGCCACAGTTTCCCGCGGGCATGGGGGCAGGTTGGGGGAGCGTGTGATCACTGCTGCTCTTCTCAGTAAAGCAGCCAGTAGTCACTCGTACGGCATCTAAAAGTGCGGGTGGGTGAGCTGGGGGCTGCCCAGCTGCTTGGGGAGCGCTGGAGACATCCCCAAATTATGATAATAGGGGTCGGGAAGTGAGGCCCTCCCCCTTTGTCTGAGGCCCCACCCCTTTTCCGAGCAACAGGCGCGAATACGGCGTGCCAGGTCCCGACCTAGAACTTCTTGAAGTTGGGAGGTATGTAATAGGTTTTCAGATAAGACCATCCAAACCTGTCTCAAGCATAGTGTCCCTAATCCTTTACTGTTTACATTTTTTTATTTATTCATTTATAGTAACTTGTATATTCAAATTGTTGTGTAGGAACAATATATATGTAATAAACAGAAATAACATCTAATTTCTGACATTTTATATAATCTTTGTGTGCATGGTAGGGATGACTAAAAATTTGGTATGGGGCTGGAACCTTTATATCATATGTGTGATTTGTATTTTTGAAGTCAGCTAAAAGCCATGGGTAAAGTATAAAGGAAATAAAAAAACTAATAGAAGACCACCCGTCATAAAGTGACTATTTGTAGAAGTGTTAATAGGTCAGGGGTATGTAACATGTAGCACTCCAGCTGCTGTGGAACTACATATAGTTTTCCTGTACGACATACAAAAAAAATGCCGCATGACGTGCTGGAATGTGTAGTTCTACAGCAGCAGCAGCATTGCCACATGCTGCCGTTCCTTATCATAGATCATTATAAACCTCTGGATATTACCCATATTTGCTGATACTGTCCTTTCCATGAGGCTGAGCTTATTTAAGAAAAACTTAAGGAACCTTAGGATGTTGCCTATTCGGCTGCAGTAAGGGAGGGTTAGGGGGTTGGGGGGAGTGTTAGCATGCTTCCCGACCGCTGTCGGGTTTGTAAAAAGAGGGATGCCGCGGTCGGCATTCTGACCACCGGCATTTCAGACCCAACCCGCCTATTCTATTTTCAGTCAGGCCTCTGTGGGTATATTAAGTCTGGTTTTCCACAAGGATCTATGATCTAACAACATTGCTGTAACAAAGTATAAATCAGTTCCTGCACATGCTGTTTGATAAATAAACCAGAATCTAACAGGTATATCGGCCATGTTGGGACAGTGGTTTAACTAGAATTATTTCTCTCCCAAGTCAAAAAATTCTCAGGCGCCCCCCCATAATTGGCACTAGTAAAGTGATGAATTTACGTGCGCCGCAGGCACGCATCGAAAAGGGGCGTGGCCTCGTTAAACTGCGCGTGGCTTCACTGAAAGGGGCGTGGCATTACAGGAAAAGACTACCTTATACCTCAGTTTTGCAACCTGGACGCCGAGACATTGGCGACCACAGGGAAAAAAAAATACTGATTCATGCACCTTACATTATTTGTATTTTTTCCTCCTTATATTAATGCCCCTTACACATTATGCCACACACTGCAGTGGCCCTTAGACATTAAGCCACATGCCATAATGCCCATTACACAATACGCTACACACCGTAATGCCCCTGACACATTATGCCACACACCATAATGCCTGCGACACATTATGCCACACACTGCAATGCCCGTTATAAATTATGCCACACACTGCACAGCCCTTGAGACATTACACCACATACCATAATGCATGTGTCACACATTGTGACACACACTGTAATGCCTGTGACACATTATGCCATGCATCGCAATGCCTGTTATACATTATGCTACACACTGCAATGCCCCTGAGACATTATACCATATACAATGCCCGTAATACAGTATACCACACACCGTCATGCCTGTGACACATTATGACACACACAGCAATGCCCGTTATACATTATACCACGCACTGCAATGCCCCTGAGACATTATACCATATACAATGCTCGTGATACAGAATACCACACACCGTCATGCCTGTGACATATTATGACACACACCGCAATGCCCGTTATACATTATGCCACACACCACAATGCCCATTACACATAAGTAAGGCTTCTAATTACTTTTAAATTACCTGATCATTGCCATGAGTCCCAGCACGTTCTAGACGCTAGAGGTCAAGTATGACTTCTAGCATGTCTCCTCCATGGCGGTGGCCATTTTGGAAGGGACATTTAGCAGATTGAAATGCGGATGGCTAGTCCGCATGTCAATTTGCTCTGAATCAGTGGCGGCGCCCCCACAGCCTTGTGCCTCCAAGCCTCCGCAGTGGTTGCAGGGGTTGTGTTGACGCCACTGGGACATCCCTAAAGAGAGTGTCATAATTGTTTGTCTGGTGGGGCTCCCATTGAGTGTGAAGTCAAATGCAATGGGACAGAAAAAGAAACTCTCTTTGTGAGGACATGCTTAGAAAAATAAATTAAAACTTAATAGGTAATAAAAATAAAATAGTAAATGCAAACAACATATCAGACATCTGCGTTTCTTATCCACAACTTCATAAACACAGGTATAGAGGTATTATAGAGATAACACTGTTAGTGATATACTGTATGCTAAAGTTACATTATTTGTGCACAAGTAAATAGAAATTAAATTCAACTAAATACAAACACATTGTTTCCCCTTTCCTCTGGAAATCTTCTGTCTCTCCTGCAGTAGATCAAATGGCAATGTCAGTTATTCATATAAATAGGCTTGACGTTATATAATATATGAATTTAATTGTGTGGGGCCTAGGGGGTCAATATGCAGTAAGCCAGGAACCCAGAGAATGCTGTCAATCATTTTCATCTTGGTGTTTTATGTATATATATATATATATATATATATATATATATATACATACATACATACATACATACATACATACATACATACATACAGACACACACACACGGTCGAGTCACATTATTATGACCACCTCTTAAATTTGACGTTGGCAGCACGTAGCCCATGAAATATGTCACGTGTTGTGCGCTGGCTTGGTGGGTATATAAGGCCGTCTACACACATATCACTCTTTGCTTTCATGGGTAAAGGGGCGATTTATCCATGTTGCAAAAAGGGATGATTATCGGCTTACGGACCAAGGGTGGCAATATTTCTGAAACAGCGCAGTTTGTAAACTGTTTGCGTGCTTCTGTGGTAGTGACTAGACAAATGGCACCATTGCGAATAACCGACATGGAAACTGCGGAGCACCACGTGCCATTGATGTGAGAGGTGAACGTCGGCTACGAAGGTGTGAGGGCTGACAGACATGCTACAGTGGAGCAGCTCACCCTCATAATGAATCTTGGGGCTACTAGACGTGTTTCTAAAATGACAATTCAGTCTATCCAGCTGCTGTCCGTGCTGCACACGGCGGTTACTCTGACTATTAACTGGTGGTCATAATAATGTGACTCGACCATATTATAGAACAGATATATAGAGCTTAATATAGTTAGAAATACTTGATTATTGTAACTGGATTTATTTTGGATATTAAACACTTGCACACCTTCCAACATTGCAGGCCTATACATGTAGACAGGTCTCATGGACTCATCACAGTGGGGATTTGCCTAACAATTATAAAGCAATAATCTACCTTTAATAATATAATCATTTCCAAAAATATACTGGTAGGTTAATTGGATCCCAACAAAATGAACCATAGCGTGAATGTGTGTGCGTGTACATGTGGTAGGGAATATAGATTGTAAGCTTCACTGGGGCAGGGACTGATGTGAATGGCCAAATATTCTCTGTAAAGCTCTGCAGAATATGTGTGCGCTATATAAATAACTGGTAATAAATAAAGAAATAAATAATACATTGCTCCTCTCCTTTAAACATTAATTCCTTCATTTATGTACACAGTGGCAGGTTGTCGCTGAACCCATTTGCTGCTGTTCTGCATAGTGAATAGAGTTTACCTCCCACCTTTCTCACCATGGCGCGCAAATGTCAATAGACATTATATTTGGAGTATTCTGCATAATTCGGTACAGTTTGGAAGTGTGAACCTTCACCAATACTCGTCACAATCCCTTGTACTTCTTACTTGTGTGACTGGAGAGTGAACATTAGGTAAATATAGGCCTTTGGGGATCTTTGCCCATATATCTGCCTGACAGTATAATAGAGATTGGTTTTATACAGTGAGGCCAAGTAAGTAAATCCCCCAAAAAAGGAGGCAACACGCCTTTGTATTGGAATACTGTCCCCGTCGCCTCCCTACCTGAAAACTGCTGCAGCATGGGGGCACACAGAGATCTGCACATGTGCAGTGCAACTTCTGCGCAGATCTCTCACCATTGGAGTTGTACGCAAACCATCGGATTTGCGCACATCTCTTAATAAGGCCCAATATTCAGAAATGTTAACAATTGTATAGGAAATATAGTGGTTTAAAATGCTAATTCACCAGAATTTAATAATAATTATAACATTATAACATTATAATAATTATAACAATAATTGGTATGCGCAGTAATAAATTCATGTTGATGATAACAGTTGCTTTAATTAGAAGCTCTATTTCCCTAGGATGGTTCTTTTTATGTTGAGCGACGTATGGCTTTCTCTACTACATACAGACCCTGATACAGATGCTTGTCAATTATATGATCATCATGCTTGAAAGCATCTCTGTTGAACAAAACATTGGTTTCTTTGAGCTCATGCCTCCAGTTGCTATAGCAGCATTGTTTGAAATTAAATCATGATAAACTCTTTATTGTGTTTACATGTTATTATTCTGTTACGTTGAAAAATTGGGAGAGCAAAAGATTATAAATGCTCAGACTGTATTCTACTCACAGTTTGGTCAAAGGTTTATATAATAAAATGTATTTAGTAAAAATTCAAATGTAAAACTGCACATTGAGATTTTTCTCATTTATAGAAAGAGAACAACTTGCGAGCTTACATATTTTTTATAATTAGCACTTTGCTCCCTTTATTAACCTTGAACACACTTATTATTAGTGCATTATTAGAAATGCATTGATCATGGCAGTAAAACAAGAATGCCAATTAGATCTAATTAAAATGGTCATGTTTTGCTGCTGGTCTCTTACAATGCTGAAGTACATTGGGCCAGCCACTAAATTAACTTAAATGGGTGCACCGTCGAGGCGATATATTTATATCTTGTGAAGAAGCTATATTTGGTTAATGGTTTCGTCTCCGAGGAATACAACGTAATTTTCCGTATGTTTTCCATGAAAGTAGACATTTACTTACTCCCTACATCAGTGCTTGTGGTAAAGAATTGTAGTTGTATTCTATGGAGGTATCCTCTTTTGTTCAATAAAAACGGTCATTATCGTGCTATCCAATTTGAGGCTGTTTTTTTTACATCCGAAAAAGGTCCCGCGGTCATGCTACAACACATGGAGTACAGGAGCCCCCGGTGAACCTATTAGCAGCGGTAAATTCCCGCTGCTAATAGCATAGCGGCCCATATCTTTATAAACACTTGCCACTACCAGTACTTCTCTCTCTACTAATCAATAGTCAGGACACACAATGAGAAAAGAAACTAGATGGAAGCATACCTCCCAACTTTTGATTTCATATAATCGGGACGCTCTACTCGAAAAGGGGGATGTGACCTAAAAAGGGGTGTGGCCTCTGATGAGCAGGCGTGGCTTCGGTTGAGTGGGCGAGGTTATTTACCTCGGACCGCTTTTCGTCATTTTGGGTGCGTGCCCAGCGCTTCCCGAGCCGCTGGGCCGCCCCATGCTCCCCACCCAACACTGAATATATGCCGTGCGCATGCCAAAGCATCTATTCAGAGATCACTCGCTGATTTGCAGAGCAGTGGGTGATCAAAGCCTCCCCAAACTGTCCCCCCCCTGTCCGCGGGACAATGCTGCCTGTGGGTGGGTCAGCTGGACAGTTTCCGAATAGCGTGACTGTCCCGCTGTAGTCAGGACAGATGGGAGTTATGTGGAAGTATAAGTTAGCGGCCAGTTTAGAATTACAGCCTTCCTGCATTTGCCAGGACTTGTGCTTTGTCATGCCCTTTCACCTGTCCTCAAACCGTCCCACCATCCGGTCACATAGAGTCATGTTGTCACTTATGTGTTCACATGATATGTCACTGCTTCTGAGAAGATCAATACATTCAGTTCCTGAAATAATGTGCCCTGCTGTGAATATTCCAGTGACTTTTTTGGCCACAAGGTCAAAACTGTGGAGACAAATATGCAGGATCTGAAAACTACTGTATTAACAGAAACACCCTCTAGTCGTATTTAAATGTAAGTATAAAACCCTAAAAGTTAAAATTCACCCAAAAAACCATCAAGACAAGATGAATAATATTGGTGGTCATTTCGTGTTGTTCGCTCGCTAGCTACTTTTAGCAGAAATGCAAACACAAAGCCGCCGCCCTCTGGGAGTGTATCTTAGCATAGCAGAATTGCTAACGAAAGATTAGCAATTCTGCTATTATGTATTTCCTTGCAGTTTCTGAGTAGCTCCAGACCTACTCCTAGATTGCGATCACCTCAGTCCGTTTAGTTCCTGGTTTGACGTCACAAAGACGCCCAGCGTCCGGCCAGCCACTCCCTCGTTTCTCCAGCCACTCCTGCGTTTTCTGCTGGCACGCCTGCGTTTTTTAGCACACTCCCGGAAAACGCTTAGTTACCACCCAGAAACACCCACTTCCTGTCAATCATTCTCCGATCAACAGAGCGACTGAAAAGCTTTGTTCGCCCGTGAGTAAAATAGCATAGTTTTGTGTAAAATTGCTTAGCGCGTGCGCTCTGCTGTGCATACCCATGCACAGAACTGCCGGATTTTAGCATGTTAGCAATTCTGCTAAAAATAGCAGCGAGCGAACAACTCGGAATGACCACCATTGTTGCATATGTTATGACTATCCTAATTTAGCATAGCATAAGTTAGCAAGGAAATAAAACATAATTTGTACAACTGTGCCTATAGTTCTTCCTTCTGTTTGGAAATTTGCAGTTCCATACATTATTGCAGCAATCCAATGTAGTCGTTTTTCTTTCCTTTAAGTGCCGTTTAACGCATATATTGGATAGTCCAATGTTCTTAACTATCCTTGCTACAGATCATTATCTCATTTTCAGTTTATCTCTGGATGGCAAACAAGTATGGCTGTCACAGCTCTGTGCCAGATGTACTAAGCCTTGGAGAGTGATAAAGTGAACAGTGATCAACTACCAACCAACCAGCTCCTAACTGTCATTTTTCAAACCCAGCCTGTAAAATGGCAGTTAGGAGCTGATTGGCTGGTACTTTATCACTTTTCAAGGTGTAGTACACCTCCTCCAGTACATCATGTGATAGGAGAGGATGGAGAAGTGGGGTGAAGATGCTACAGTGCATAGACAGACACAAACCGCATTGACCTTGCAGTGGAGCTGGACAAATCTCTGTAGCTGGGAGCCAGTACACCTCATTTTTGTGAGTCATTTCTATTTCTATCAACAGTCCCTGGAATCCTTTTGTTCGCTCCTATATTTGTACTAACTGTAACCTTAATTTAACATCATTTCATCTGTGTCTTGCAATGTAACTTTAGTTTTGTGAGTTTTTAAAGTTCATGTAGATTTGGCACTAGGATTAAAAATTGTACCCTCCAACAAGTTTTTTCAAAGGTCAATTTAGGTTTAATTAGAGTGTAATGGTTGGAGAGATAATTAATAATTACCGACCAGATATAGATTTAATTGAATCAACTTATCTCCTAAAAAGTATGTATAAAAAAAAAAAAAAGAACACACCATACGGGAAGTGAATGATTTAATTTCACTGTACAGCTTGTTTTCCATTTTACTGCTTGTCATTCTTTACTATCCTCCTCCCTCCCCCCCCCCCCAGAATTGTTTCCCAAAACATAAGGGATTGATTCCAATTTTCCACTGACCTTGCTAAAATGAAAACCGCATGTACTATTCTGTTACCACTTTCAAAATGTTCCATATTACATTTGCTACACTGTGACAGAAAACTTCCATAAATGTATACAGGATATGTTTTAGTAGAGCTCTAAATATTAGTTTACTAATGACAGAAAAAGGGGGGGTTTTCTGTGGCACTTTTTGCTATTTTTTAGAGTGAATGGGGATTTGCACTATGCAATAGCAGGGCCGTTTTTTTTGCATATGTGAAACATTCGGCAGAAGCGAAAAACACATGGATTGGCAAACCACGTGTTTTTGCACTGCGCTGGCGAAAACGTGGGCTGTTTTCATAGATTTTGAAGCATTTTTTGACAATGCCTTTGCACAAAAAAAAGGAAGTGAAAAAGAATTGGCGAAAATATCTTAAAAACAGGCGAAAATGGCCCGCAATTGAATATGCAGGGGGGTAAATTCGATAGCTCTGAAAATGCCAGAGCTAATTGAATACCCCGTAAATAGTAAAGGACTACTAAACTACAAAATATTTTTTTTTACACATGACGATGATAATAATAATAATAATAATAATAGTTCTTTATATAGCACTTTTTTTTACCAGTAGGACTCAAAGTGCTTTACATTTGCATGTATTTGCAAAATTCAAAATAAGTTTAACAGGAGGGAGAGCTAAACATTTGGGTTGTATGTTTTTAGGAACTAAAGCATTAAACTAAAACATTAGTGGAATGCGTGAGTAAACAGGTAAGTCTTGTTTTGAAGGATTCTAGAGTGGAGGCCTCCAGAACTGTGCGGGGCAACAAGTTCCATAGAGTCATAGCCGCAAAGCTGGCTGAAAACGGGGCTGTTTCTTCTGAAAACACACAGGTTATACTGAACCTGTGTGTTTTCAGGTGAAAAGGATTTTTTTCCCGGGTGACCTAATTGGATACGCCGGAAAAAAATATATGGAAGAAATATCAGGAAAAATTGTGAAAAACATAAATTTTTGCTCCCAGTGCGTTTTCGCAGGTTATTAAATACCCCACTTAGACCTAATTGCTGTTAGTGCTGGTAGGGTAAGCTTTCCGGCACTGTGACAGCCAAAGGCAGGGAATCTCTAATAACTGCACGCCACTAGGATTGGTTTAGAGTGGGCTTACTTGGCATCATCAATATTGAAGTGCAATGATTGAAGGTCTTGGGCAATCTGCTTTAGCCATGTCACGTGCTTTTTTCCATCCATTCGGGCGTGTTTTATTTAGGCACTGGTATGGTAATCTTTTAGGCTCCATTCTGCAGACATGTCTGAACCACTTTAACCGCTGTCTTTTAGTATTAGAGACAGTTGTGGATTAGTCTTGGCATAGTTTTCGGATGTTTTAATTTCTCCAGCAGTCTGTTAGTTTTACTTGTAGTATGTTTTGTAAGTACCTTATTCGGAAACGACCCAGTCTTGTTAGGTTGTTTTTAAGGATTGTTCATGATTCTGAACCATAAAGTAATACAGTTTCAACCGATGCGTTGAATATGTACATTTTTGTGCCAATGGAAATGTATTGTTGATTCCAGAGGCCTGTTTTCAGGGATACAAAGGCAGCTGTGGAAGGCACCTATACGACTTGTGATGACGCATGTACAGTGGGGATCGAAAGTTTGGGCACCACAGGCAAAAATTAATTTTAATGTGCAAAAAGAAGCCAAGGAAAGATGGAAAAATCTCCAAAAGGCATCAACTTACAGATTAGACATTCTTATAACATGTCAAAAAAAGTTTGATTTTATTTCCATCATTTACACTATCAAAAGAACAGAAAACAAAAAATGGCGTCTGCAAAAGTTTGGGCACCCTGCAGAGTTAATACCTTTTACTGCCCCCTTTGGACAGCTGAGACCTGGCAGTGTCATGGATTGTGCTCAATCATCATCTGGAAAGACCAGGTGATGTCAATCTCAAAGGTTTTAAAAGCCCAGACTCATCTGACCTTGCTCCAACAATCAGCACCATGGGTTCCTCTAAGCAGTTGTGTAGAACACTGAAACTGAGAATAGTTGACGCTCACAAAGCAGGAGAAGGCTATAAGAAGATAGCAAAGCGTTATCAGATGCCCATATCCTCTGTTCAGAATGTAATTAAGAAATGGCAGTCACCAGGAACAGTGGAAGTTAAAGCAAGATCTGGAAGACCAAGAAAAATATCAGACAGAACAGCTCGCAGGATTGTGAGAAAAGCAAGTCAAAATCCACGTTTGACTGCACGATCCCTCCAGGAAGATCTGGCAGACACTGGAGTTGTGGTACACTATTCCACTATAGATACTTGTACAAATATGGTCTTCATAGAAGAGTCATCAGAAGAAAACCTCTTCTACGTCCTCACCACAAAAATCAGCGTTTGAAGTTTGCAAATGAACATATAGACAAGCCTGATGCATTTTGGAATAAAGTTCTGTGGACCGATGAGGTTAACATAGAATTTTTTGGCCGGAATGTGCAATGGTACGTTTGGAGAAGGAAGGGCACAGAATTTAATGAAAAGAACCTCTGTCCAACTGTTAAGCATGGGGGTGGATCAATCATGCTTTGAGGTTGTATTGCAGCCAGTAGCACAGGGAACATTTCACGAGTAGAAGGAAAAATGGATTCAATAAGATTCCAGCAAATTTTGGAAGCTAACTTGATGCCATCTGTGAAAAAGCTGAAGTTAAAGAGAGGCTGGCTTCTACAAATGGATAATGATCCTAAACACACCTCAAAATCCACGGTGGATTACATCAAGAGGCGTAAACTGAAAGTTTTGCCATGGCCTTCACAATCTCCTGACCTCAACATAATTGAAAATCTATGGATAGACCTTAAAAGAGCAGTGCGTCACAGACAGCCCAGGAATCTCAAAGAACTGGAAGACTTTTGTAAGGAAGAATGGACGAAGATACCTCAAACAAGAATTGAAAGACTCTTGGCTGGCTACAAAAAGCGTTTACAAGCTGTGATACTTGCCAAAGGGGGCAGTACAAGGTATTAACTCTGCAGGGTGCCCAAACTTTTGCAGACGCCATTTTTTGTTTTCTGTTCTTTTGAAAGTGTAAATGATGGAAATAAAATCAAACTTTTTTTGACATGTTATAAGAATGTCTAATCTGTAATTTGATGCCTTTTGGAGATTTTTCCATCTTTCCTTGGCTTCTTTTTGCACATTAAAATGAATTTTTGCCTGGGGTGCCCAAACTTTCAATCCCCACTGTAGCAGCTATCTGTTGACCATTGATAGTTGAACCCAGATATTTAAAGGTATCCACTTGTTCAATAATGTTCCCATCTCGGTTTAGTTGCGCAGGCATAGTTCCAGTAAAAATTTACTTTTGTTTTCTCCGCATTTATTTGTAAGCCAAGCTTTGCTGTATTTGTGCATAGCTTATTTAGGATGTTTTGGACTCTGGATTTTTATTCTGGCTAGGAAGACAGTATCATCGGCATAGAGTAGGGAGGCCAATCCTGGGATGTGGGTGGGTGTAACGAGCAGGGAGGGAGGGAGGATGTCCGGAGCAGTGAGGGAGGGTGGGTGTACATTAGGTAGCGTCAGCGATACTTAAATATTACTTAATACTCTTACTATTAGGCGGGCAGCAGCCATGGACACACAGTGACCGTACCGGCGGCATTTCAAATGTAGCGCTGGCCGCCAGCCAGTCAGAACTGGCAGTCCGTCAGCCAATCAGGAGCAGCGGCTAATGCCGATTCCCTGATAGGCTGCCGGTCTGCCTGCGCTGATTGACTGAGGCCGGTGCTACATTTGAAATGCTGCCAGCGCGGTCACTGTGTGTGTCCATAGCTGCTGTAAATACCTCTCTGACAGCCGGGCAGCGCTGTGCTATAGTGCTCAGCGCTGCCCGGCAAAACTGCGCATGCCCCACCTAATCCCGTGAATCCCGGGATTGGAGGCTCCAATCCCGGGATTCAAATCCTGGCGTTTTTGGGCCAGAATCCCGGGATCCCGCCAATCCCGATCCCGGGATTCAAATCCTGGCGTTTTTGGGCCAGAATCCCGGGATCCCGCCAATCCCGATCCCGGGATTGGCCTCCCTAGTGTAGACTAGATCTGTGAGGGCTGTATGTTTGCCAGTAACTGTACACATTTCATTTTGAAAAGTTTTTCTGAGAATCCAGTTAATAGCTATGTTGAAGAGCTTGGGTTATACTTTACAATCTTGCTTGACGCCAGTTGAGATTGTGAACGGTTTGGACATTTGGCCCTCATATTTAACTTTGATCTGTTGTTGTAGAGAGCTTAAGGGTGTTATGTCGGATGTGCTCTGCCTTGGGGGCACACCAAACAGATTCTCGGTTTACACTGTCAAAGTCACATATAAAGTCAACAAAAACTAGAAAAAGTTATTTCTTTGGTTGTACTCGTGATTCCAGTATTGCCTGATTGCTAAAATATGGTCACTGTATCCTCTACTGGGCCTAAATCCAGCTTGTTGTTCTCTGTAGTTGCTTTCTCGTGTATTTAGTAGCCTTGAGTGTAAAATTTATGTTAATATTTTGCTGGATGTTGTTAGTACACGCATGCCTCTGTTATTTTTTTTTACAGTTCGTAGGGTCACCTTTTTTGTGAATGGGATTTATTATGGCATCTTTGAAGTCTTATTGCACACTGGAGTCTTTCCAGGGAATTGCATATCCAGATGTGTCCACTTACACCTTTCCTTTTTTGCTTCATTTGGCACCACATGCATAGCATGGCTAAGCTGCTCCTCTGTGAGCAGAAGAATGTAAGAAAAAACACAAGGCGTGGCTAAGTGACAGACCAAAGGTCGTGCCAGATCATGCTAGCCATTAGAAAGGTACATGTGGACACATTTGTATGTCTCTAAGTTGGTTTACTATTACCTCTCCTTCTGCTTTTAAAGTTTCTGCTGGGATGTTATCAATCACTGGTACTTTTCCATTCCTCAGCTTTCTAATTGCTCGTCTGCTTTAGTCTGAATTTGGGCGTTATCCGTTATGTCTCTACAATTCATCAAGATTATACCTTGTAGAGAGTGCCACCACTTTCTAAGAGGCTCTTTTACGGGGGCAGGAAGAGTATGCACATATGGTAGCCAGATATCAAATCATTTTTACGCTCTCTTCTCTTTATTTATCGCCATCTCTAAACATTCCATGTGGATAGAAAAGATAGTTGAGGAGTGAATAAAGCTAAGGAGAGAGTATCCGTAGATATCCATTGGGACAGGATACTGTAGTTTTCTTGCCTGCAGTGCCTGTTTTGGCTAATAATATATGTTGTCCTAAAGGAAGCTTAAATTGTTGTGATGATGGGTAAATGTCCCAAAGGGCCCATTCAGGAGAAACGGTAAAAGGTATTCCTAACTGAATCTGATAAAAGATTGGATTAGAGACCAAAATTTATAAACCTCTGGACTGGACTCCACTCCACATACAATAATAAATGTCTGCTTCCGGCGTATATAGAAGTTTTTCTTAATACAGAGCCAGTACAGAACGCTTTCCAGATAGTAACATCTGGAGCCATACAGTCCCTCAAAATTTATGATATTTACCCATGGCCTTCCTGCTAGTATAGCTGTATCTTTAATGATTTGCAGGCCTACCATGTATAAAAGTTAGGAAGATCAACCCCAAGCCACGTCCTGCTACAATAACCTTTGCCAATGTCACCAATGTAAAAACACTTACATATCAAAATAGTAAAAGATGGTAGCATCCAAACAAACATGCTAGTCTCCAAAGAGTCCAAAAATGCTGCACCACCTGACGCTCCCAAAGTAAATGCCAAAACGCAGCTTCAGAGGCTCCATATCTACGGCACTGTGGATTGGATCTAAGACTTATGTGAGGACCGCAAAACCATCTCCCATTTCATCTTAAGTGTCCCTCTTCATTTGGTTTTACAGTATATTATAAGCCTGCATTCTTAATATAGAGATCCCATACTACATTATTAGCCCCTGTGCTAACCGTCACCTACTACCGTACATTATAGTTAATAACCCCCACATATAATAAGAACAGATCCCATATGAAGTGATTAACCCCCACCAGCTCTTACATTATATGACAGTTGCATATGTTCACACAGACGCTGCGTAGAAATTTGCAGCTGCGCCGGCATTTACGTACATATCTGAACCAGGCCTAGTGAGGGATCCAGTATGATATCCCGGTTATTGGGATGCCGGCGGTCACATGACCGACACTGGGATTCAGACAGTGAGGATCCCGACATCGAAGGGGGTAAGTATTTTTACCTCCCCTCCCCTAACCCTCCAGGGGTGTTTTCTAGGGCTAACCCCCGAGGGGGTGGCATGTGCACAGAATCTATTCACGGGGACACAGAGGGAGAGGGGGCATGCCAGCAGCTCACAGTGCCAAAAGGGGACGTGGCTTGCGACAGCAGCACTCCCGTGAAGCAACGCCTCCTCCCTGAGGCCATGCCCCTTTTTCCAGTGGGCCGCGCCAAAGTCACTCTTTACCCAGCCGTAAAGTTGGGAGGTATGCAGGAGTAAACTAGAGTTAATGTAGATCCCCCATAAAAGATAAATAGTGCTACAGAATTTATTTCATTCAGTTGAGACTCTTCCTGTGTTGGTTTATCATGTGAGAGCTAAGACATGCTTCCTTGAAGGAAGCCAAACAAAGCTGACAACCTGAACATTACAAGTAGCTAGCAATGGACAGTTTCCAGGATGTTAAGACTGAACTATAGTGGAAACAGCATTTTTGTAGGTTGGGCCATGGTTAACACACCTCGTTTACTCACTGTCCTTGGAAAACAAATATGGACACATAGAGATGTATGTAATAGTTTTCAGTTTGCTAAAACCAGTGGGATTGTGGCTAGAATAATCACCAGATCTACAGCAAAAATTTATTTTAACACAAATCCAGGCTGATTTTGCTTTAACACAAATTGCGGCTTTAAATGTAGTGATTATTGGGCCTGATTAAGAGATGGTTGTAAAAGCTGCTGCTGCGTCTTTGTACCCAGATAGCGTGCGCAAATATTTAAATATCGCATCCACCGGGATTTGTACTAAGGCGCCCACTGACGGCTTTGCAGATGTGCTGCTTTCGTACTAAGATGACAGTATCAGTTGCACAGTCAGACTTGTGAATAACCCTAGGATTACTCAGAATGGCTGTCTGGCGCTAGGGCCAATGGAACGGAGTACAAGGATGCAGTCGCTGGCTGCGACAGCCCCCAACATGGTCGCAAAATACCTGTATTTCTATCGCCACGCACCCCGTTACCTCTTCCAAACACTCCCTCAACTGTTAATCACTGTGTCCAATTCCTCCCTGCGAGACACTTAGCACTGGTAACCCATCATGGCACATGCCCAGTGTGACTCAGACACATGCGCAGTACAAAAACATTGTCCACTTGTGGAGACATCGGCATTGCAGCCATCCCTGAATCAGGCCTTATAGCCTCAACATCATGCTGGTTACTGTAAATCTGAACCTATTACATACAACCCATAAAGTATACTGGGGCACATTTATTAAGCCTGGTGAAGTGATAAAGTGGAAGGGGATAAAGTACCAACCAATCAGCTCCTAACTTCCACGTTACAGGCTGGGTTTGAAAAATGACAGTTAGGAGGTGATTGGCTGGTGCTTTATCACCGTCCACTTTATCACTTCACCAGGCTTAATAAATCTGCCCCACTGTGTATTGCTGAGTACATCTTGGAAACAACAAAAGCTTCTTCATCTGTAACACGAAACTTTTAAGCAGACATGTTCTCCTACTCCTGAAAGTCTTACTGTATATGAAATCCCCCAAGAGTGCTTGTTCCATTCTGCTTTTTAATTTGTTAATAATGGTTATCACAGATACTGTTCTAAGAGATTCTAATCCGACCCACTGTGAATAACTTGTCATGAACAACACTCACCTAAGCAAGCGTCATGTGGGTGTGACACAGGGTTAATCAAAAAACAAACACCTCCTCTGTCTATAAATTATCTCATACGCCCGCTATTAATTTACAATATCTGATACCACTAAGGTTGTTTCCGGAGCTATTCACTACAAATTAGAAGCCATCATTTCTTCCTACATAACTGTAATTAGACCTAAAGACAGTCCCAGTTATCATTGTCCAAAATAATCATATGTACTAAAGACAAGTAGCGTTAATTAGCCAAATTCACATCATAATGAATTAAATAAAAATAAACCAGACTATATAGAAAGGTGTTTATTATGAGAAAGTACTCTGAATGCATAAAAGGACAAGAGAAATAATCACTCAAAATGACATACTATGCTTCAATTATCTCTGCATGTGAAAATTATTGTAACATAATATTTGATTTAATTAATAGAGTATCTTGCTATGAACAAATAAATAGGAGACTTGAATATATTATTATGTTGTATTATTTACTTTCCTAGAGGGATATTAACTTGGCTGGAATGGTATTTTGGGTAAGATTGGGGACTGTGATGTTTTGCAGAACCTCAGAAAATGTGGATAATGGCTGATATTTGGATTAGTGTGTCATATGAAAATAGCTATAATAGTAAACAGCATCTAGTCCAAGTCTTTACCATAGCAGCCATACACCAAAATTCCGATATAAGCAACTCTAGCATACAGCTGGCCGACCTTTGTCTCTTAGCAGGGCGCGAGAGAGAAACTGCAAATCTGAAAACAGAGTGATCATGTAAATACATATATTTACTTGTTGCTGTACATTAACACGTGATATGATATATTTGTGACAATGTTCTTTAACATACATTACTTGCCAATTGTATTGAACTGTCCACATAATTTATGTCTATTTTGTCAAAATATTGCATAATGCACCCAGTTTGACTTTTTTAATTATCATACTATTATACGGCTGTGTCCATTCCTGAATATGTAGATTTTAGCTGGCATGTTTTCAGATTATTCCTGCTATTGTATTAACATGCTGGGTGCAGGGGCTTTTCATAAGTGAGGGTGCATGTGTGCCCGGTATTTGCATGGGCCCTACCCCCCAGATTTCTTCCACCTTTGCTTATGATTGTGCTGACATCTGTGAGGGCACCAGTGCCATAATTTTGACACTCTTTTGTAGGAGCAGTCAGCAATCCTTCTGCCCCAGGAAGAGCTACTGAAATAAGGCGTGGGCATCTGCGCCGAAGATAGTAAAGTCTTTGGCACCGATCCCAGAGTGTTTGCTAATTTCTGCATAGACAACTGCACCATATTTAAAAAACAAAAGACATTGGCCACCTGTGGAGGCCTTACTCCGGGTGCAGGGTAGGTGGTGCGGGCCCCACTGACTCAAGGGCCCATGTGCACCACACACCTTACCCCTATTATACATATACCAATGGCTGGGTGATAGTGTGGACATGTGATTAACCTATATGCTATAGCTCACACTGGATCAAAGTAGGGAGCCTAGGATTAATTTTTTTTATTTACTGTGTTCCTAAGTCAACGAGACTGTTTTGTTTTGTTGTGTATTGACTTTCCATTATTAATTATAGACTTTTCTTTTTATGCACAGTATGTACAGTGCCTTGCTAAAGTATTCACCCCCTTTGCATTTTTCATGTTTTGTTGCCTAACATCCTGGAATCAAAATGGAATGTTTGAAGGTTTGCATCATTTCATTCACAGAACATGGCTACAACTTTGAAGATGTTTTTTTTTTTTTGTTCATTGCAAAGCTAATGACAAATAGGACAAAATAACAGAAAACTTTAGCGTGCATAACTATTCAGCCCCCTGAAGTCAGTACTTTGTAGAGCCGCCTTCTGTGGCAATTACAGGTGCAAGTCGCTTTGGATAAGTCTCTATGAGCTCGCCACATCTTGCCACTGGGATTTTTACCCATTCCACAAGGCAAAACTGCTCCAGCTCCTTCATGTTGGATGGTTTCCGTTTGTGAACAGCAATCTTCAAATCTGACCACAGATTCTCAATTGGATTGAGATCTGGGCTTTAAATACGCCATTCCAACACATTTAAATGTTTCCCCTTAAACCACTCGAGTGTTGATTTAGCAGCATGCTTTGGGTCATTGTCCTGCTGGAAGGTGAACCTCTGTTTCAGTCTCAAATCACAGGCAGACTAAAACAGATTTTGCTCAAGAATATCCCTGTATTTAGCACCATCCATTTTTCCCTCGACTCGAAACAGTTTCCCCGTCCCTGCTTCTGAAAAACATCCCCACAGCATGATGCTTCCGCCACCATGTTTCACTGTGGGGATGGTGTTCTTGGGGTGATGGGATATGTTGGGTTTGCCCAGACATAGCGTTTTCCTTGGTGGCCGAAAAGTTCAATTTTAGTCTCATCTGACCAGAGCACATTCCTCCATACATTTGGGGAGTCTTCCACATGCCTTTTGGCAAACTCAAAACGTGCCTTCTTATTTTTAACACTTAGTAATGGCTTTTTTCTGGCCACTCTTCCATAAAGCCCAGCACTATGGAGTGCGCGGCTTATTGTGGTCACATGCACAGATACACCAGTCTCTGCTGTGGAACTCTGCATCTCCTTCATGGTTACCTTTGGTCTCTGTGCTGCCTCTCTGATTAATGCCCTCCTTGCCCGGTCTGTGAGTTTTGGTGTCCGACCCTCTCTTGGCAGTTTTGTTGTGGCACCATGTTCTTTCCATTTGAAGATGATGGATTTGATGGTGCTCCGGGGATCATCATAGATTTGGAGATTTTTTTAGAACCCAACCCTGAGTTCTACTTCTCAACAACCTTGTCCCTGACTTGTTTGGAGAGCTCCTTGGTCTTCATGGTGTGATGCCTCTTGCTTAGTGGTGTTGCAGCCTCTGGGGCCTTTCAGAAAAAGTGTGTTTATACTGACAGATCATGTGACACTTATATTGCACACAGGTGTACTTTATTTCACTAATTATGTGACTTCTGAAGGTAATTGGTTGCACCAGAACTTTTGAGAGGCTGCACAGAAAAGGGGGTGAATACATATGCACATGGCAATTTTCAGATTTTTTTTATTTATAAAAAATATTTTTTATATAATTTTTCTCATTTCACTTCACCAATTTAGACTATTTTCTGCATATCCATCACATAAAATTGAGAGTAAAAAAATAAATAAACTACAGGTTGTAATGTAACAAAATAGGTAAAAAGCCAAGGGTGGTGAATACTTTAGCAAGGCACTGTATATTGTAATACTGTGACTGATTGTCAGTGAGGAAAGGTCGGCTTGCTCTGCATGCTATTTAGTACTTTCTGTTCTAATACTGATATTTCCATTTCACTTTTATTATTTCCTTAGTGTTCAGAAACACTGTAGAGATACCAAATGCAGGAATATATCTATACTCCCCTCATTAATAGTTACCAGTTTTGCCAGGCTGTCACCACTGCTCCGTCTTGATCTTACAGGGGTTGGAGGCCCATGCCAGATGCACAAATGGGCCCCTCCTTTGTTAAAACGCCTCTATCCCTCCTACATCTCCTTTGGGTCGATCAACTTCTCATACGCCAAAGCAACCCAAAGCAACCCAAAGCAACCCAATATTAACCATTAAAGCACCATAATCTGTAATGTGCATATGTCCCAACTCAACACCAGCATTTAATAGCTTTCAGGTTTATACAGCGCTCACTCATACAAACAAAAGCTTTGAATTCTCAGAGTACCCTTGTTGTCTAACCAGAATGACAGCAGCAAATCATCTACTTCCTCCTTCCAAGGTTAACAATGTTTTTTAGAAACTGTACATTACATAGTTGGATGGAAAGTTCTGCTCAGTAGATGTTCCAATGGAAATAAAAATGTAGCTTGTATTACAGGTTTAAATATTTGTTTCTAGCTGTCCTCTCTTTCAATTGCAGACTTTGGGGGTCATACCGACCCGATCGCTTGCTGCAGTTTGTCGCAGCGCAGCGATCGGGCCGGAACTGCGCATGCGCCGGCGCCGTAGTGCGCCGACGCATGGCAGTCCTCGGTGCCCAGCGATCGCCTCTGAGACAGAGGCGGTCGCTGGGCGGGAGGGGGCTGAACGGCGGCATTAAGCTGCCGTTTAGGGGGAGCGGTCCGGCCAACGCAGCCGCTGCGGCCAGCGGGAGCGACGAGTAACTCCCAGCCAGCCGCAGGAGCTGCGCTGGCTGGTAGTTACTCCTCAAATACAAAGGCATCGCTGCTGTGCGATGCTTTTGTATTTGTGCGGTGGGGGGGGGGGGGGCGGCACAGACATTCGGGGCGGGCTAGCCCTGTGCTGGGCGTCCCCCACGCATGTCTGAGTTTACGATCGTAGCTGTGCTAAATTTAGCACAGCTACGATCAACTCGGAATGACCCCCATTGTGTATGTTGGTCTTGGTCTTAGCCAAGACATCGTGGTATCCGGACTCCAGGTCGACAGCACAAAGGTCGACACACCTTAGGTCGACGCCAATTGGTCGACACACCTTAGGTCGACATGGACAAAAGGTCGACATGGACAAAAGGTCGACAGGAACAAGGTCGACATGGAAAAAGGTCGACATGAGTTTTTCACGATTTTTTTCTTTTTTTGAACCTTTTCATACTTAACGATCCACGTGGACTACGATTGGAACGGTAAAGTGTGCCGAGCGAAGCATGGCGAGCGAAGCGAGCCATGCGAGGGGACGCGGTGCACTAATTGGGGTTCCCGGTCACTCTACGAAGAAAACGACACCAAAAAAACATAAAAAACTCATGTCGACCTTTTTCCATGTCGACCTTGTTCCTGTCGACCTTTTGTCCATGTCGACCTAAGGTGTGTCGACCAATTGGTGTCGACCTAAGGTGTGTCGACCTTTGTGCTGTCGACCCTCAGTCCCAGACCCGACATCGTATATGACCTGTATTACACTACTCCTGACTATACTTTCTACTACCGAAAATAAAAACATTCCAGTGACACCTGTGTCAACTCAAGCATTACTTGGCTGAGGTTATTCAACTTAGTGGGGATGTCTCAATTGTTTATTTTTATAGTAGGTAGTAATCAATTAATATCACATATTCTGCTTTCACCATTAAGTGTACGGGTTAAAGCAACAAATACAGTATCTGTGATAATGAAGCATTAATACTCTTTAACGAACGGTATTCTGTTCCTATAAAACTAAGAATCAAAGACACGGGCGTATAGCCTGTAAGAAGCAGGAAGTGTGAGTTTGCCCTCTTTATTTTGTTTAAGCAATTATGCTGTGTAAATGATTGCTGCTTGAAAAAACAGAACTCTCACAAAGTCTCGCACTTCCTGCTTCTTGCTGGCTATTACATTCCCCCTACAATCTGCATCTTCTGTCAAGGAAGATTTAATGTGCTAATGACAATAACCAACAAGAGTGAATGCAAATGTATTGCCAACTAAGATCTAATATGGAGTGATAATTAGTGATGAGCGGGTTCGGTTTTACTCGGTTTTACTCGGTTTTACTCGGTTCTCAAAACGGCATCTTATTGGCTCACGGATGTCACGTGTTTTGGATAGCCAATAAGATGCCGTTTTGAGAACCGAGTAAAACCGAGTAAAACCGAGTAAAACCGAACCTCGCTCATCTCTAGTGATAATGGCCTTCAAAATCGAATATGCCAGTGATAGCCCCCACATATAATATACCAGTCATAACGCCTATCAAGGTCAAATATTGGATTACAAATTAGTGATTTGGCAATTATTATTATTATTATTATTATTATTATTATCCCTTATGTTTAAGAAGCCACAGAGTTTCTCTAGCACTATCTGGGGAATATACAAAGTAAGAGTAAACCCTATTTAGGGCCCTAGAGGAACAGGTTGGCTACCACTTCTCTAGGCCAAGTTTACCACTAGGTCAAGCTCACAATCATAATGCTGTAATCTGGCCAAGTTTTTGTAAATCATTCAAATCAACATCTCTTCTCTGGGACTGCTAACATTTAGGACAGCTACTTTCTCAAATCTTCCATTATAACTGTGAAAGTCATAAGGTTTTTTTAAATGCAAGACAACATGTATTTTAGGCTTAGCGGTACTTTAAGGATTTTATATTTTTTTTTGCACAATCTATTCATGGTGTACATTATATTATATGGATATAATGGATAATGGTTGTTCAAACTAGATTATAGTTAAGATTGGATTCAAAGCACAAACATGACCTAGATGTGCAAAGAAAATTTATTGTTATTTGCTCTATCACTGTTTAGTGTGCTTGCTGTATTGTTATTTGCTCTATCACTGTTTAGTGTGCTTGCTGTATTGTTATTTTCTCTATCACTGTTTAGTGTGCTTGCTGTATTGTTGTTGTCTTTTCAGTGATAACAGCAATGATTATTTGTAGAGCACAACCGCCATCCTGCACTGGAATTTGTCTTCATAGGACAGTGCTAAAGAAAACCCCAAGCAGGCAGCCAGTAAATCAGCAGATGTGTTTTTATGGATTGGGAAACTGAGCTGCCAGCACCCAGACAAAAATGCCTGAATAATATACCAATGATATATGCTTGGTCAGGCCAGTATAAATATTGTATGGCACGTTTTGGACTTGTATAGAAAAAAAGACTTTTAGTTTTGATGAGGTTGTAGTGAACATAAATAGAGTTTACCTTTCTGTTATTTTACAGTGCAGAGTGATATACAATATTATTATCATCCACATGTAGGTGTCAAATCTCATTCTAGTGTGTGTATTTGTGGTATTACTCTAAAAATAGAGATTATGAGGTAAAGTTATTAAAGTTTCTGAAAATTAAGGCCCTCATTCCGAGTCGTTCGCTCGGTATTTTTCATCGCATCGCAGTGAAATTCCGCTTAGTGCGCATGCGCAATATTCGCACTGCGACTGCGCCAAGTATCTTTGCTATGAAGAAAGTATTTTTACTCACGGCTTTTTCATCGCTCTGGCGATCGTAATGTGATTGACAGGAAATGGGTGTTACTGGGCGGAAACGCAGCGTTTTATGGGCGTGTGGCTGAAAACGCTACCGTTTCCGGAAAAAACGCAGGAGTGGCCGGAGAAACGGGGGAGTGGTTGGGCGAACGCTGGGTGTGTTTGTGACGTCAAACCAGGAACGACAAGCACTGAACTGATCGCACAGGCAGAGTAAGTGTGGAGCTACTCTAAAACTGCTAAGTAGTTTGTGAGCGCAATATTGCGAATACATCGGTCGCAATTTTAAGATGCTAAGATACACTCCCAGTAGGCGGCGGCTTAGCGTGTGTAACTCTGCTAAATTCGCCTTGCGACCGATCAACTCGGAATGAGGGCCTAAATGTGGAGATGTTGCCTTCAGAAACAATTATTTCTCCATTGCATTCTAGAAACAGACACCACTACTGTCTGTTTAGAAACTTTAATAATACCCCTTTCTCTAACGTCCTAGTGGATGCTGGGGACTCCGTCAGGACCATGGGGATTAGCGGCTCCGCAGGAGACAGGGCACAAAAATAAAGCTTTAGGATCAGGTGGTGTGCACTGGCTCCTCCCCCTATGACCCTCCTCCAAGCCTCAGTTAGGTTTTTGTGCCCGTCCGAGCAGGGTGCAATCTAGGTGGCTCTCCTAAAGAGCTGCTTAGAAAAAGTTTTTAGGTTTTTTATTTTCAGTGAGTCCTGCTGGCAACAGGCTCACTGCAACGAGGGACTTAGGGGAGAAGAAGTGAACTCACCTGCGTGCAGGATGGATTGGCTTCTTAGGCTACTGGACACCATTAGCTCCAGAGGGATCGAACACAGGCCCAGCCATGGAGTCCGGTCCCGGAGCCGCGCCGCCGACCCCCTTACAGATGCCGAAAAGCGAAGAGGTCCAGAAACCGGCGGCAGAAGACTTTTCAGTCTTCATGAGGTAGCGCACAGCACTGCAGCTGTGCGCCATTGTTGTCACACGCTTCACACCAGCGGTCACGGAGGGTGCAGGGTGCTGCAGGGGGCGCCCTGGGCAGCAATGAGAATACCTTGTTCTGGCTAAAAAATACATCACATATAGCCCTTGGGGCTATATGGATGTATTTAACCCCTGCCAGGTCTCACAAACTCCGGAGAAGAGCCCGCCGAAATAGGGGGCGGGGCCTATCTCCTCAGCACACAGCGCCATTTTCCTTCTCAGCTCCGCTGCGAGGAAGGCTCCCAGGACTCTCCCCTGCACTGCACTACAGAAACAGGGTAAAAAAGAGAGGGGGGGGCACTTTTTTTGGCGTTTTTGATATATATTAAGCTGCTATAAGGGAGACAACACTTCTATAGGGTTGTTCCTATATATTTATAGCGCTTGGGTGTGTGCTGGCAAACTCTCCCTCTGTCTCCCCAAAGGGCTAGTGGGGTCCTGTCTTCGATAAGAGCATTCCCTGTGTGTCTGCTGTGTATCGGTACGTGTGTGTCGACATGTATGAGGACGATGTTGGTGTGGAGGCGGAGCAATTGCCGGTAATGGTGATGTCACCCCCTAGGGAGTCGACACCGGAATGGATGGCTTTATTTATGGAATTACGTGATAATGTCAGCACATTACAAAAATCAGTTGACGACATGAGACGGCCGGAAAACCAGTTAGTACCTGTACAGGCGTCTCAGACACCGTCAGGGGCTGTAAAACGCCCTTTACCTCAGTCGGTCGACACAGACCCAGACACGGACACCGAATCTAGTGTCGACGGTGAAGAAACAAACGTATTTTCCAGTAGGGCCACACGTTATATGATCACGGCAATGAAGGAGGCTTTACATATCTCTGATACTGCATGTACCACAAAAAGGGGTATTATGTGGGGTCTGAAAAAACTACCTGTAGTTTTTCCTGAATCAGACGAATTGAATGAAGTGTGTGATGAAGCGTGGGTTAACCCCGATAGAAAACTGCTAATTTCAAAGAAGTTATTGGCATTATATCCTTTCCCGCCAGAGGTTAGGGCGCGCTGGGAAACACCCCCTAGGGTGGATAAGGCGCTCACACGCTTATCAAAACAAGTGGCGTTACCGTCTCCTGAAACGGCCGCCCTCAAGGATCCAGCAGATAGGAGGCTGGAAACTACCCTGAAAAGTATATACACTCATACTGGTGTTATACTGCGACCAGCCATCGCCTCTGCATGGATGTGCAGTGCTGGGGTGGTTTGGTCGGATTCCCTGACTGAAAATATTGATACCCTGGATAGGGACAGTATTTTACTGACTATAGAGCATTTAAAGGATGCATTTCTATATATGCGAGATGCACAGAGGGATATTTGCACTCTGGCATCGAGAGTAAGTGCGATGTCCATATCTGCCAGAAGAAGTTTATGGACGCGACAATGGTCAGGTGATGCGGATTCCAAACGGCATATGGAAGTATTGCCGTATAAGGGGGAGGAATTATTTGGGGTCGGTCTATCGGATTTGGTGGCCACGGCAACAGCCGGGAAATCCACCTTTTTACCTCAGGTCCCCTCCCAACAGAAAAAGACACCGTCTTTTCAGCCGCAGTCCTTTCGTTCCTATAGGAACAAGCGGGCGAAAGGACAGTCATATTTGCCCCGAGGCAAAGGAAAGGGTAAGAGAGTGCACCAAGCAGCTTCTTCCCAGGAGCAGAAGCCCCCCCCCCCCCGGCTTCTGCAAAGCCCTCAGCATGACGTTGGGGCTTTACAAGCGGACTCAGGGGCGGTGGGGGGTCGACTCAAGAATTTCAGCGCACAGTGGGCTCACTCACAGGTGGACCCCTGGATCCTGCAGATAATATCTCAGGGTTACAGGTTGGAATTCGAGAAGTCTCCCCCTCGCCGGTTCCTAAAGTCTGCTCTGCCAACGTCTCCCTCAGACAGGGCGACGGTATTGGAAGCCATTCACAAGCTGTATTCTCAGCAGGTGATAGTCAAGGTACCCCTCCTACAACAGGGAAAGGGGTATTATTCCACACTATTTGTGGTACCGAAGCCGGACGGCTCGGTAAGACCTATTCTAAATCTGAAATCTTTGAACCTGTACATACAAAAATTCAAGTTCAAGATGGAGTCACTCAGAGCAGTGATAGCGAATCTGGAAGAAGGGGACTTTATGGTGTCCCTGGACATCAAGGATGCTTACCTGCATGTCCCAATTTGCCCTTCGCATCAAGGGTACCTCAGGTTCGTGGTGCAAAACTGTCATTATCAGTTTCAGACGCTGCCGTTTGGATTGTCCACGGCACCTCGGGTCTTTACCAAGGTAATGGCCGAAATGATGTTTCTTCTACGAAGAAAAGGCGTATTAATTATCCCTTACTTGGACGATCTCCTGATAAGGGCAAGGTCCAGGGAACAGCTGGGGGACGTAGTAGCACTAACCCAAATAGTGCTGCAACAGCACGGGTGGATTCTGAATTTTCCAAAATCTCAATTGACCCCGACGACACGTCTGCTGTTCCTGGGAATGATTCTGGACACGGTTCAGAAAAAGGTGTTTCTTCCGGAGGAGAAAGCCAAGGAGTTATCCGAACTTGTCAGGAACCTCCTAAAACCAGGGAAAGTGTCTGTGCATCAATGCACAAGAGTCCTGGGAAAGATGGTGGCTTCTTACGAAGCGATTCCATTCGGCAGATTCCACGCACGAACTTTTCAGTGGGATCTGCTGGACAAATGGTCCGGATCGCATCTGCAGATGCATCAGCGGATAACCTTGTCGCCACGGACAAGGGTGTCTCTTCTGTGGTGGTTGCAGAGTGCTCATCTGTTAGAGGGCCGCAGATTCGGCATACAGGACTGGGTCCTGGTGACCACGGATGCCAGTCTGAGAGGCTGGGGAGCGGTCACACAGGGAAGAAACTTCCAGGGAGTATGGTCAAACCTGGAGATGTCTCTTCACATAAATATACTGGAGCTAAGAGCGATTTACAATGCTCTAAGCCTGGCAAAACCCCTGCTTCAGGGTCAGCCGGTGTTGATCCAGTCGGACAACATCACGGCAGTCGCCCACGTAAACAGACAGGGCGGCACAAGAAGCAGGAGAGCAATGGCAGAAGCTGCAAGGATTCTTCGCTGGGCGGAAGATCATGTGATAGCACTGTCAGCAGTGTTCATTCCGGGAGTGGACAACTGGGAAGCAGACTTCCTCAGCAGACACGATCTACACCCGGGAGAGTGGGGACTTCATCCAGAAGTCTTCCACATGATTGTGAACCGTTGGGAAAAACCAAAGGTGGACATGATGGCGTCTCGCCTCAACAAAAAACTGGACAGGTATTGCGCCAGGTCAAGAGACCCTCAGGCAATAGCTGTGCACGCTCTGATAACGCCGTGGGTGTTCCAGTCAGTGTATGTGTTTCCTCCTCTGCCTCTCATACCAAAAGTACTGAGAATTATACGGCAAAGGGGAGTAAGAACGATACTCGTGGCTCCGGATTGGCCAAGAAGAACTTGGTACCCGGAACTTCAGGAGATGCTCACGGAAGATCCGTGGCCTCTACCTCTAAGACGGGACCTGCTTCAGCAGGGACCGTGTCTATTCCAAGACTTACCGCGGCTGCGTTTGACGGCATGGCGGTTGAACGCCGAATTCTAAGGGAAAAAGGCATTCCGGAAGAGGTCATTCCTACACTGGTAAAAGCCAGGAAGGAGGTGACTGCACAACATTATCACCGCATTTGGAGAAAATATGTTGCGTGGTGTGAGGCCAGGAAGGCCCCCACGGAGGAATTTCAATTGGGTCGATTCCTACATTTCCTGCAAACAGGATTGTCTATGGGCCTCAAGTTGGGGTCCATTAAGGTTCAAATTTCGGCCCTGTCGATTTTCTTCCAGAAAGAATTGGCTTCAGTTCCTGAAGTCCAGACTTTTGTAAAAGGAGTACTACATATACAGCCCCCGCTTGTGCCCCCAGTGGCTCCGTGGGACCTTAATGTAGTTTTGGATTTTCTCAAATCCCATTGGTTTGAGCCACTCAAATCGGCGGATTTGAAATATCTTACATGGAAAGTAACCATGCTACTGGCCCTGGCTTCAGCCAGGAGAGTGTCAGAATTGGCGGCTTTATCGTATAAAAGCCCATATCTGATTTTCCATTCGGACAGGGCAGAACTGCGGACGCGTCCTCATTTTCTGCCTAAGGTGGTGTCAGCGTTTCACCTGAACCAGCCTATTGTGGTGCCTGCGGCTACTAGCGATTTGGAGGATTCCAAGTTGCTGGACGTTGTCAGGGCATTGAAAATATATATTTCAAGGACGGCTGGAGTCAGAAAATCTGACTCGCTGTTTATACTGTATGCACCCAACAAGCTGGGTGCTCCTGCTTCTAAGCAGACGATTGCTCGTTGGATTTGTAGCACAATTCAACTTGCACATTCTGTGGCAGGCCTGCCACAGCTTAAATCTGTCAAGGCCCATTCCACAAGGAAGGTGGGCTCATCCTGGGCGGCTGCCCGAGGGGTCTCGGCATTACAACTCTGCCGAGCAGCTACGTGGTCGGGGGAGAACACGTTTGTAAAATTCTACAAATTTGATACCCTGGCTAAAGAGGACCTGGAGTTCTCTCATTCGGTGCTGCAGAGTCATCCGCACACTCCCGCCCGTTTGGGAGCTTTGGTATAATCCCCATGGTCCTGACGGAGTCCCCAGCATCCACTAGGACGTTAGAGAAAATAAGATTTTACTTACCGATAAATCTATTTCTCGTAGTCCGTAGTGGATGCTGGGCGCCCATCCCAAGTGCGGATTGTCTGCAATACTTGTACATAGTTATTGTTACAAAGAAATCGGGTTGTTATTGTTGTGAGCCGTCTGTTCAGAGGCTCCTACGTTGTCATACTGTTAACTGGGTTCAGATCACAAGTTGTACGGTGTGATTGGTGTGGCTGGTATGAGTCTTACCCGGGATTCAAAATCCTTCCTTATTGTGTACGCTCGTCCGGGCACAGTATCCTAACTGAGGCTTGGAGGAGGGTCATAGGGGGAGGAGCCAGTGCACACCACCTGATCCTAAAGCTTTATTTTTGTGCCCTGTCTCCTGCGGAGCCGCTAATCCCCATGGTCCTGACGGAGTCCCCAGCATCCACTACGGACTACGAGAAATAGATTTATCGGTAAGTAAAATCTTATTTTCACACCAGCCTAGATTCCCGGGAATATTCCCGAGTCGACCCGGGTTTAGTGCTGGTGTGAAAAGGTCAAAATCCCGGGATTTCTGTCTAGGGATTTCAACCCTGAAAAGTAGCAGTGTTGTTCCCGATATCATCCAGGATTACTGGTCGGTGTAAATGGTGCAGGGACATGTCTCTCCTTCCCGGGATGCCTCTGCTCATGCTGATTGGATTATGCTGGGGAGCTTCCTGGTGATGTCATTTTGCAGAGCCACGCAGAGCCATCACAGTGCAGAGGCAGATACACATTGCAGCTCTGTGGCACAACAAACCCCAGCAGCTTCCTGATATCATTTTGCAGAGCCCCGCAGAGCCATCACAGTGCAGAGGCAGATACACATTGCAGCTCTGTGGCACAACAAACCCCAGCAGCATTATTAACCCCTGCAATGTCTTGGTCCAATGAGCAGGTGATGGAGCTATTAAGTATTAGAGGAAAAGAGGAGACCTGGTACCAGATCACGAGCATTGTCAAGGATGCCCAGGTCTACCACAACATAGCAAAGATCCTGGCCTCGCGGGGCATCATCCGGAGCCAGCAGCAAGTGGTCAATAAGCTGAAAGGGCTCAAAAAACAATTTAACAGGGTCCAAGACCACAACCGTAACAAGAGTGGGGCTCAAGGTGCGACTGGATCTTTTTTTTACAACAAGTGCCCATCAGTCTTTGGCAACACTGTGCTCAGTGACCCCATCAGTCTCTCATTCTCCAGCTTTGCCGCTCCATCCCCCATTGTGGTTGCTTCTGAGAGTCAGTCCAGCATGGACAGTAGCCAATGTGGGCCAACATCGCCAATCCCAGATGACTCCATCGACCCTGATCTGGACTCTTCCAACAACCCGATTGATGACAGCATAGCCAACACCAGTACGGACACTGTGTCTGACCAGAACACAGATGTGGGGGCGGCACTCCAGTCTGATCCCCCATCTATTGCTCTGAATCCATTCTGCCCTATACGACACCAGTACCACCCCGCCCTAAACTTTGCTGTCGCAGAGAGTATCAAGTGCAGGTGGGAGGAGGCTACAAACATACGATTACACCCCTGCTAGTACACTCAGGTGTCCCATAATAGTGGCAAGTGCCCTATCCTCAAAATCTATTGCTCTGCATCCATTCTTCCCTATACGCCACCAGTACCACCCCGCCATAATGTTTACTGTCGCAGAGTGTATCAAGTGCAGGTGGGAGGAGGCCACAAACACGTATGATCACACCAATACTTTTTATTATGTCCTTTTATCCTTCTTACTCCCCTTGCAGTATATTCAGTTCCCAAGAAGAAACGCAAAGTAACCAAAGTGTAGCAAGGTGCACGGGCAATGACCAGGGTGCTGGTTGAAGAACTGCACGCGATGGACGCCAACATGCAGCACCAGGAGGATGACCACAAACAGCGACGGACTGGGGCTCTAATGCGGCCCAGGCATACGCGTGCACGCGCGCACGTCACGGGGCGCGCCGCCATGATGTACAGGGGCGTGCCGTGAGTAATGGGGCGTGGACTCGTGGCACGTCCCGTTACCATGGCGACGCTTGCTGTGGGCGGGGGGGGGGCGCTGCGAGTCCTTTATAACACAGATAATGGGCCACCAAGAGCACATCTTGCACGAGTACCAAGCCAGGCAATTTCAGTTTCTGGAACACATCTATCCTCGCATTCAGGGTAGCCACATGCACCCAGCTATCCAGGCCAAATCTGTCCCTATCTGTCCCTATACCCACAGTATTCCAGAGGTCCCTACAATGATCCCCCTAATCCTAATCCGCAGTCTTCTGAATACCCAGTACATTGCCATAGGCAGTGTTTTATTTTGACTGTGTTTTCAGTTTTGCTTGTTTTTGGCCTGTTATTAGGTCCCAATTTTAATGTTTAGGTGGGGTGGGGGGTTGAGGTTGGGTTCGGGTGTTTTTGTGTTGTTTATTTAAATGTTTGCTATTGTTGTACACATGTTATAATTTAAGGCCTACAGATAAGGACAAGTTTGGCTCGTTTAAATGCCTGTGCATTATTCTGGTTCAATTTATACGAAGAATAAAAAAAAGTTTAAGACACTCCAAACTGGTGTATTTATTAATAAATGACTTAAAATGGGGAGCATTATTTATCGGTGAACATTTCTGTAAGGTGGGTAGCAATGGTTTCCCTTATGATTTCTGCACTTGAGGAATGTTGCCCCTCAAAGGATACCAAATCAAGAGTAGAGTGTGCCACTTCAGGGTCCTGCACAGTCCACTCCTGTAGAAACTGTTCTTTCTCTTACATCCTAGAGGATGCTGGGGACTCCGTAAGGACCATGGGGTATAGACGGGCTCCGCAGGAGACATGGGCACTATAAAGAACTTTTAGTATGGGTGTGCACTGGCTCCTCCCTCTATGCCCCTCCTCCAGACCTTAGTTAGATTTTGTGCCCAGAGGAGATAGGGTGCATTACAGGGGAGCTCTCCTGAGTTTCTCTGATTAAAGAATTTTGTTAGGTTTTTATGTTCAGGGAGCACTGCTGGCAACAGGCTCCCTGCATCGTGGGACTGAAGAGAGAGAAGCAGACCTACTTAACTGATAGGCACTGCTTCTTAGGCTACTGGACACCATTAGCTCCAGAGGGAGTCGGAACGCAGGTCTCACCCTGCCGTTTGTCCCGGAGCCGCGCCACCATCCTCCTTGCAGAGCCGGAAGATAGAAGCCGGGTGAGTATAAGAAGAAAAGAAGACTTCAAGGCGTCAGAAGACTTCAGATCTTCACTGAGGTATACACACACAGAACAGGCACTGATGGGTGCATGGCGCAGGGGCGCCGCCCTGGGCAGCAATAAACCTCTGGACTGGCATTTATGGGCAAACTAGGCTGCGGAGGCAGTAAATACAGAATCCCCCGCCATTTTTTGAATATTGAAGCGGGACCGAAGCCCGCCGCTGGTGGGGGCGGAGCTTGATCCCTCAGCACTAACAGCGCCATTTTCTCCACAGAACGCTGCAGAGAACCTGGCTCCTCAGACTCTCCCCTGCTGAACTCGGTGACAGAGGGCTTGGAAGAGGGGGGGGGAGCACAGTTATTGGCGCGGTGAGTGTTTACACATTGTGATATATATATATAAAAGCGCTATCTGGTTTTATTCCAGTGTCAGTTGGCGCTGGGTGTGTGCTGGCATACTCTCTCTCTGTCTCTCCAAAGGGCCTTGTTGGGGAATTGTCCCCTTATAGTTATATCCCTGTGTGTGTGGGGGTGTCGGTACGTGCGTGTCGGCATGTCTGAAGCGGAAGGCTCGTCCAAGGAGGAGGTGGAGCAGATGAGTGGTGTGTCTCCGTCGGCAACGCCGACTCATGATTGGATGGACATGTGGCATATGTTAAATGCAAGTGTGGCCTCATTACATAAGAGACTGGAAAAAGCAGAGTCCAGGGAGAAAACAGGGAGTCAATCCACGGATTGGACCGGGTCACAGGGCCCTTCTGGGTCTCAAAAACGTCCCCTATCCCAAATAGTAGATACTGGTAAAGACACGGATTCTGACTCCAGTGTCGACTACGATGATGCAAGATTACACCCAAGGGTGGTAAAAAGTATTCAATGTATGATTATTGCAATAAAAGATATTTTGCATATCACTGATGACCCCTCGGTCCCTGACACGAAGGTACACATGTTTAAGGAAAAGAAACCTGAGGTAACCTTTCCCCCATCTCATGAGCTTAACGAGTTATTTGAAAAAGCTTGGGAAACTCCAGATAAAAAACTGCAGATTCCCAAAAGGGTTCTTATGGCGTATCCTTTCCCTACACAGGACAGGGTACGTTGGGAATCCTCTCCCAGGGTGGACAAGGCTTTAACACGCCTGTCCAAGAAGGTGGCACTACCGTCTCCAGACACGGCAGCCCTTAAGGATCCTGCTGACCGCAGGCAGGAGACTACTTTAAAGTCTATTTATGCGCATACAGGTGCTTTGCTCAGACCGGCAATAGCGTCGGCATGGGTATGTAGCGCAGTGGCAGCATAGACAGATACCTTTTCGGCTGACCTTGATACCCTAGACAGGTTTATTAACCTTAGCCCACATTAAAGACGCAGTCTTATATATGAGGGACGCTCAAAGAGACGTTGGGCTGCTGAGTTCCAGAGCCAATGCCATGGCTATTTCTGCGAGACGAGCTCTATGGACCCGCCAATGGACGGGTGATGATGACTCAAAAAAGCATATGGAGGTTTTACCTTATAAGGGTGAAGTGTTGTTTGGGGAGGGGCTCGCGGACCTGGTTTCCACAGCTACCACGGGTAAATCTACCTTTTTACCTTTTATTCCCCAACAGCAAAAGAAAACTCCACAATATCAGATGCAGTCCTTTCGGTCGCATAAGTCCAGAAGAGGTCGGGGTTCCTCCTTCCTTGCCAGAGGTAAGGGTAGAGGAAAGAGAACACCTGCTTCGGCTAGTTCCCAGGAGCAGAAGTCCTCCCCGGCTTCTACAAAATCCACCGCATGACGCTGGGGCTCCCCTAAGGGAGTCCACACCAGTGGGGGCACGCCTTCGACTTTTCAGCCAGATCTGTGTTCTTTCAGACGTGGATCCTTGGGCGATGGAAATTGTTTCCCAAGGCTACAAGCTGGAATTCGAAGAGGTGCCCCCTCGCCAAGTCGGCCTTGCCAGCTTCATCCCCAGAGAGGGGAGTAGTGTTAGCTGCAATTCAAAAGCTGTGTCAACAGCAAGTGGTTGTCAAGGTTTCCCTGGTCCAACAGGGAAAATTATATTATTCAACCCTGTTTGTGGTCCCGAAGCCGGATGGTTCGGTCAGACCCATTTTAAATCTAAAATCCCTAAACCTGTACTTGAAAAAGTTCAAATTCAAGATGGAATCGCTCCGAGCTGTAATATCCAGCCTGGAAGGGGGGGATTTTATGGTGTCACTAGACATAATGGATGCTTACCTTCATGTCCCCATATATCCCCCTCATCAGGAGTACCTGAGATTCGCTGTACAGGACTGTCATTACCAGTTTCAGACGTTGCCGTTTGGGCTTTCCACGGCCCCGAGGATTTTCACCAAGGTGATGGCGGAAATGATGGTGCTCCTGCGCAAGCAGGGAGTCACAATTATCCCATTGTCACGATCCGGGTATCTGGACGCCATTACTTACCCTTCAGATGCCTCCTAAGGCGGGCTCAGCGTTCCAGGACCGGATTCCGCTGTTCCTGAGTTTCCACATACAGAGTGATCTTTTCATCAGCCGCGGCCTCCGCTGTGCCCGCGTGGTTAAATGTGCATCTATCAGCCTGGCGTCTCCTGTCTCCGGTGGCCGGCGCCGCCATTACTGTTTCCCAGACCACATGGATTACAAACCAAACTTCCCTCCAAGTGTCTGCATGGGCGCAGCCATCTTGGATTCTGTCATCTGATCATTTCCACCAATCTGCTGTCTGTGTTGTTGATTTGCATAATTGCCTAGCCAACCCCTTCCTTGCTGCAGGTATAAGTAAGCTGTACCTGAGCAAGGAAGACGTCAGTGCTTTGGTTGTCAAACCTAGTTCCTGTTTGTCTCTCTTCTATGATTGTCTTCCAGGTTCCAGCTCCTGTCTCAAGACTTCCACCATAGAGACCCGCACCAGCATTCCACCTGCGGTGTAGCCTGACTCTCCAATCCATTGTGGATTCATCTGTTTCCAGCTACAACACTACCTGCTTCCAGCCTCAGCTTCCAGCAGAGTACAGCTTCCCTTAAAGGGCCGGTGTCCTTTCTACACTTTACCACTCTCCACCGGAATTATTATTTCTCCGCTCTCAAGTTCTACATTTCAGTTCACATTTCATCGCTCCCAAAGTTCATTTATTATTTAACTGGTTCCAGCCAGTATCCACTCCGTGCTAACAACAGTCTGGTTCCAGCCAGTATCCACAGCAGCTGTTTTACCTTCAGCAACCCAGCTCTTCCTGGAACACCAGCTGGTATAATCCTGGGTTATCTCCATTGCTACAGCCGGGCCTGGTAAGGACTTTCCATCTAGAAGATCATAAGAACTATCTCACACTACCAGTGCCCTGTGGCTCCTGCCATGCTGTAGTACTCAGGAACTGTATTTATTCTTTGCTGACTTTTACGTTTTCTTTTATTGCTGCTGTGATGCGGAGTTGTCATAATAAACATCATTGACTTTTATCTAAGTTGTCGTGGTCACGCCTTCGGGCAGTTATTATTCATGTTACTTACATGTCCAGGGGTCTGATACAACCTCCCAGGTTCCGGTACATCTCAGCCCCTACAACTGAGGCTGCCTCCCGTCAGCTCAGGCCCTCAGTTGTGACAGTAAGCACTGACCTAATGAATCCAGCCGGAGACCAGGATCAAGCGGCCAGGCCAATGCAAGAACTGGCAGCCCGACTAGAACATCAGGAGGCTGCACAGGGCCACATCATCCGCTGTCTCCAGGATCTCTCTACTCGGCTGGATGGGATTCAGACAACTCTCCGTGGATCAGGCGCGTCTGGTGCGTCAACCACAGTGACTCCAGCTATAACCCCACCCACCTTACCCATTTCTGCTCCACGTCTTCATCTTCCAACGCCAGCAAAATTTGACGGATCTCCAAGATTCTGCAGGGGATTTCTCAACCAGTGTGAGATTCAGTTTGAGCTACAACCTGGCAATTTTCCCAGTGACCGTACAAAAATTGCCTACATTATTTCTCTTCTCAGTGGCTCAGCCCTTGATTGGGCATCACCGTTATGGGAGAGGTCCGACACCCTGCTATCTTCTTACACTGCATTTGTGTCAACATTCAGGCGCATCTTCGACGAGCCAGGCCGGGTAACTTCAGCTTCGTCTGAGATTCTCCGTTTACGCCAGGAATCACGTACTGTAGGACAATATCTTATACAGTTCCAGATCCTGGCATCCGAACTGGCATGGAACGACGAGGCCCTGTATGCTGCATTCTGGCATGGTTTATCCGAGCGTATTAAAGATGAGTTAGCTACCAGAGACTTACCCTCCAAGTTAGATGAGCTAATCTCACTTTGTACGAAAGTTGACTTGCGTTTCAGAGAGAGAGCAACTGAGCGTGGAAGATCATCTGCTCCAAAATCTTCTACTCCTCCTCCTCGCCAACTGTCACCAACTACAGATGAACCCATGCAAATTGGCCGTTCCCGTTTAACTCCTGCTGAGCGCCGAAGACGTCTCTCCGAGTTTCTCTGTCTGTATTGTGCAGCTCCGTCTCACACCATTAATGCCTGTCCCAAACGTCCGGGAAACTCCAAATCCTAGCTCGCCAAGGAGAGGGCCGGCTAGGAGTAATGATCTCCTCTCCATCTCCTCAAGATTGTAACCTCCCAGTCTCGCTTCAAGTTGCTCAACGTTATCAGAACGTCATTGCCCTCCTGGATTCCGGAGCAGCTGGGAACTTTATTGCTGAAGCCTATGTTAAACGGTGGTCCCTACCCACCGAGAGACTTCCTTCGTCCTTTTCCTTAACTGCTGTGGATGGCAGTAAAATTTTTGATACAGTTATTTCTCTAAGGACTCTACCAGTTCGTCTGAGAGTGGGAGTTCTTCATTCCGAACTTATTTCATTTTTAGTGATTCCAAGAGCCACACATCCTGTGGTCCTGGGCCTTCCATGGCTCCGTCTTCACAATCCTACAATTGATTGGACGACTACGCAAATCCTGGCATGGGGTTCCTCCTGTACTAAGACATGTTTGTTTAAAGTGTTGCCTGTCTGTTCTTCCTCCCCCAGGTCGTCTGATGTTCCACCTCCTCCATATCAAGATTTCACGGATGTGTTCAGTAAAGCTTCTGCTGATATCCTTCCTCCTCATAGAGAATGGGACTGCCCGATTGATCTCGTTCCAGGGAAGGTTCCACCTCGAGGCCGAACTTATCCGTTGTCTCTCCCCGAGACACATTCTATGGAGGAATACATTAAAGAGAACCTAGCAAAGGGGTTCATTCGACCTTCTTCTTCTCCAGCCGGCGCAGGCTTCTTTTTTGTAAAGAAGAAAGATGGTGGTCTGCGGCCGTGCATCGACTACAGAGGTTTGAACGACATTACCATCAAGAACCGCTATCCTTTACCCCTGATTACTGAGCTCTTTGACAGAGTTAGCGGAGCTACCATCTTTACAAAGCTGGACCTGAGAGGTGCATACAATCTCATCCGGATCCGTGAGGGTGACGAGTGGAAGACCGCATTTAACACCCGTGACGGACATTATGAGTACCTCGTCATGCCCTTCGGATTGAGCAATGCTCCAGCTGTCTTCCAGCATTTCGTCAATGAGATCTTCAGAGACATTCTATACCGTCATGTCGTGGTCTATCTAGATGATATCCTCATTTTTGCCAACGATTTAGAGGAACATCGTTTCTGGGTAAAGGAGGTTCTGTCCCGTCTCCGTGTCAATCATCTCTACTGCAAATTAGAGAAATGCGTCTTTGAAGTCAAGTCCATTCCGTTTCTAGGGTACATTGTGTCCGGTTCCGGACTAGAGATGGATCCTGAGAAACTACAAGCAATCCAGAATTGGCCGGTACCCTTAACCCTCAAAGGGGTCCAGAGGTTCTTAGGGTTCGCCAATTATTACCGAAAGTTTATACGAGACTTTTCCACCATTGTGGCGCCTATTACTGCTTTCACCAAGAAGGGTGCTAACCCGTCCAAGTGGTCTGAAGAAGCCATGCAAGCTTTTCATCTTTTAAAACAGAGGTTCATCTCTGCACCTGTCCTGAAACAGCCTGACATCGACTCTCCTTTCATCTTAGAGGTGGATGCCTCCTCCGTTGGAGTAGGAGCGGTGTTATCTCAGAGGGCTAAAGATGGTCATTTACATCCTTGCAGTTTCTTCTCACGGAAGTTCTCCCCAGCGGAGCGCAACTATGCCATTGGCGACCAGGAGTTGCTAGCCATCAAGCTCGCTCTAGAGGAGTGGAGATATTTGTTGGAGGGAGCTTCTCATTCAATCACCATCCTTACAGACCACAAGAACCTTCTATATCTAAAAGGCGCACAATGTCTCAACCCTCGTCAGGCCAGATGGGCACTTTTCTTTTCCAGGTTCGACTTTAAACTCCAGTTCTGTCCGGGCTCTCAGAATCGCAAGGCCGATGCCCTTTCCCGCTCATGGGAGCAAGAAAATGAGTCAGAGTCTTCAGACAAGCATCCTATTATAAATCCGTTGGCATTCTCCACGGTAGGGATGGACTCTACGCCCCCATCAGGGAAAAGTTTTGTGAAGCCGACACTAAGGAAGAAGCTCATGCATTGGGCCCATGCTTCCCGTTTTGCCGGACATACAGGTATCCAAAAAACCCTGGAGTTTATCTCTAGGTCCTATTGGTGGCCAACTCTGAAAAAGGACGTTTTGGAGTTTATTGCATCTTGCCCAAAGTGTGCTCAACATAAAGTATCCCGCCAGTCGCCTGCGGGGCAACTGGTTCCACTATCTGTTCCCCGTCGACCATGGACCCATTTGTCGATGGATTTTATTACAGATTTGCCCATGTGCAACAAGTTCAATACCATCTGGGTGGTAGTTGACCGGTTCACCAAGATGGCACACTTCATTCCTCTCACCGGTCTTCCGTCAGCTTCCAAGTTGGCTCAAGTATTCATACAAGAGATCTTCCGACTCCACGGTCTTCCAGAAGAAATTATCTCAGATCGAGGAGTTCAATTCACAGCCAAATTCTGGCGAAGTTTATGTCAAGTCCTCCAAGTCAAGTTAAAGTTTTCCACGGCTTACCATCCTCAGACCAATGGTCAAACTGAGAGGGTGAATCAGGACTTGGAGGCCTTCCTCCGCATCTATGTGTCCTCCTCTCAAGATGACTGGGTTCAATTACTTCCCTGGGCCGAGTTCTGTCATAACAACCAGTATCATTCTTCATCTTCTTCAACACCATTCTTCACCAACTTTGGATTCCACCCTAAAGTCCCTGAGTTCCAACCGCTTCCAGCAACTTCTGTTCCCGCAGTGGATATCACCTTGCATCAGTTTGCCAATATCTGGAAGAGCGTACGATCAGCTCTGCTCAAGGCATCGTTCAGGTACAAGAAGTTTGCGGATAAGAAGCGTCGAGCAGTTCCTGCTCTCAAGGTGGGTGATCGGGTATGGTTATCCACGAAGAATTTGAGGTTAAGAGTTCCCAGTATGAAGTTTGCACCTCGCTACATCGGTCCTTTCAAAATTGATCAAGTCATCAATCCTGTTGCTTACAGACTCCAGTTACCTCCCTTCTTAAAAATACCCAGGACATTCCATGTTTCCCTGTTGAAACCGCTAATCTTGAATCGGTTTCATTCCTCACTTCCACCAACTCCAAAAGTCCAAACTCAACGAGGCGTTGAGTATGAAGTGGCCAAGATCCTGGACTCACGTCACCGTTACGGTCAACTTCAGTATCTCATTGACTGGAAGGGCTATGGTCCTGAAGAACGCTCTTGGACCAATGCCTCTGACGTCCATGCTCCTGCCTTGGTCCGAAATTTCCACGCAAAGTTTCCTTTAAAGCCTAAGAAGTGTCCTGGGGCCACTCCTAAAGGGGGGGGTGCTGTCACGATCCGGGTATCTGGACGCCATTACTTACCCTTCAGATGCCTCCTAAGGCGGGCTCAGCGTTCCAGGACCGGATTCCGCTGTTCCTGAGTTTCCACATACAGAGTGATCTTTTCATCAGCCGCGGCCTCCGCTGTGCCCGCGTGGTTAAATGTGCATCTATCAGCCTGGCGTCTCCTGTCTCCGGTGGCCGGCGCCGCCATTACTGTTTCCCAGACCACATGGATTACAAACCAAACTTCCCTCCAAGTGTCTGCATGGGCGCAGCCATCTTGGATTCTGTCATCTGATCATTTCCACCAATCTGCTGTCTGTGTTGTTGATTTGCATAATTGCCTAGCCAACCCCTTCCTTGCTGCAGGTATAAGTAAGCTGTACCTGAGCAAGGAAGACGTCAGTGCTTTGGTTGTCAAACCTAGTTCCTGTTTGTCTCTCTTCTATGATTGTCTTCCAGGTTCCAGCTCCTGTCTCAAGACTTCCACCATAGAGACCCGCACCAGCATTCCACCTGCGGTGTAGCCTGACTCTCCAATCCATTGTGGATTCATCTGTTTCCAGCTACAACACTACCTGCTTCCAGCCTCAGCTTCCAGCAGAGTACAGCTTCCCTTAAAGGGCCGGTGTCCTTTCTACACTTTACCACTCTCCACCGGAATTATTATTTCTCCGCTCTCAAGTTCTACATTTCAGTTCACATTTCATCGCTCCCAAAGTTCATTTATTATTTAACTGGTTCCAGCCAGTATCCACTCCGTGCTAACAACAGTCTGGTTCCAGCCAGTATCCACAGCAGCTGTTTTACCTTCAGCAACCCAGCTCTTCCTGGAACACCAGCTGGTATAATCCTGGGTTATCTCCATTGCTACAGCCGGGCCTGGTAAGGACTTTCCATCTAGAAGATCATAAGAACTATCTCACACTACCAGTGCCCTGTGGCTCCTGCCATGCTGTAGTACTCAGGAACTGTATTTATTCTTTGCTGACTTTTACGTTTTCTTTTATTGCTGCTGTGATGCGGAGTTGTCATAATAAACATCATTGACTTTTATCTAAGTTGTCGTGGTCACGCCTTCGGGCAGTTATTATTCATGTTACTTACATGTCCAGGGGTCTGATACAACCTCCCAGGTTCCGGTACATCTCAGCCCCTACAACTGAGGCTGCCTCCCGTCAGCTCAGGCCCTCAGTTGTGACACCCATACTTGGACGATCTCCTGATAAAGGCGAGATCGAGAGATCTATTGCTGAAGAGCATGTTGCTCGCCCTGAGGGTGCTGCAAAAGCACGGTTGGATTCTCAATCTGCCAAAGTCACAATTGGTTCCAACGACTCGACTATTATTCCTAGGCATGATTCTGGACACGGAACAAAAGAAGGTTTTTCTCCCATTGGAAAAAGCCCAGGACCTCCAGAACATGGTCAGAGACCTGCTAAAACCAAAAAAAGTGTCAGTTCATCAATGCACTCGAGTTCTGGGAAAAATGGTGGCAGCCTACGAGGCCATCCCCTTCGGCAGGTTTCATGCGAGGACTTTTCAGTGGGACCTTCTGGACAAGTGGTCCGGGTCCCATCTACAAATTCATCAGAAAATTACACTGTCCCCCAGGGCCAGGGTGTCTCTCCTGTGGTGGCTGCAGAGTGCTCACCTTCTAGAGGGTCGCAGGTTCGGCATTCAGGACTGGGTCCTGGTGACCACGGACGCGAGCCTCCGAGGAGGGAGAGCAGTCACACAAGGAAGAAATTTTCAGGGACTATGGTCAAGCCAGGAGGCTTGTCTACACATCAACGTACTGGAATTGAGGGCCATATACAACGGCCTACGACAAGCGGAGAATCTTCTTCGCGACCTACCGGTTCTGATTCAATCAGACAACGTCACAGCCGTGGCTCATGTAAACCGCTAAGGCGGGGCAAGGAGCAGGGTCGCGATGGCGGAAGCCACCAGGATTCTTCGCTGGGCGGAAAATCACGTAAGCGCTCTGTCAGCGGTCTTCATTCCGGGAGTGGACAACTGGGAAGCAGATTTCCTCAGCAGACACGATCTCCATCCAGTGGGGACTTCATCAAGAAGTTTTTGCAGAGATAACAAGTCTCTGGGGAATTCCTCAAATAGACATGATGGCGTCACGCCTCAACAAGAAGCTTCGGAGGTATTGTGCCAGGTCCCGGGACCCTCAGGCAGTAGCAGTAGACTCCCTGGTGACACCATGGGTGTTTCAGTCGGTCTATGTGTTTTCTCCTCTTCCTCTCATCACAAAAATATTGAGAATCATAAGACGAAAAAGAGTACAGACAATACTCATTGTTCCAGATTGGCCTCGAAGGGCCTGGTACTCAGATCTTCAGGAGATGCTCACAGAAGATCTGTGGCCTTTTCCTCTCAGGGAGGACCTGTTGCAGCAGGGGCCCTACGTGTTCCAAGACTTACCGCGGTTACGTTTGACGGCATGGCGGTTGAACACCGAATCCTAGCTGGGAAAGGTATTCCGGAGGAAGTCATCCCTACTCTGATAAAGGCTAGGAAGGAGGTGACGGCAAAGCATTCTCATCGTATCTGGAGGAAGTATGTATCTTGGTGTGAAGCCAAGTATGCTCCTACGGAAGATTTCCCTCTGGGCCAGTTTCTCCGCTTTCTACAGACAGGAGTGGATATGGGCCTGAAGTTAGGCTCCATTAAGGTACAGATTTCGGCCCTATCTATATTCTTTCAGAAGGAATTGGCTTCTCTCCCAGAAGTCCAGACTTTTGTGAAGGGAGTGCTGCACATCGAGCCCCCCTTTGTGCCCCCAGTGGCACTGTGGGACCTTAACGTGGTGTTAAGTTTCCTGAAATCTCACTGGTTTGAGCCTCTTCAAACGGTTGAATTGAAATTTCTCACGTGGAAGGTGATCATGTTATTGGCCTTGGCATCTGCAAGGCGGGTGTCCGAATTGGCGGACTTGTCCCACAAGAGCCCCTATTTGATTTTCCATTTGGATAGAGCTGAGTTGAGGACTCGTCCTCAATTTTTACCTAAGGTGGTTTCTTCATCTCATATGAACCAACCTATTGTGGTGCCTGTGGCTACGGGGGACTGGGAGGATTCCAAGTCCCTGGATGTAGTCAGGGCCTTAAAAATGTATGTAGCCAGGACGGCTAGGCTTAGGAAAACAGAGGCTCTGTTTGTCCTGTATGCAGCCAACAAGGTTGGCGCTCCTGCTTCAAAGCAGACTATTGCTCGCTGGATCTGTAACACGATTCAGCAGGCTCATTCTTCGGCTGGATTGCCGTTACCTAATTCAGTAAAGGCCCATTCCACTAGGAAGGTGGGCTCTTCTTGGGCGGCTGCCCGAGGCGTCTCGGCATAACAGCTTTGCCGAGCAGCTACTTGGTCGGGTTCAAACACTTTTGCAAAATTCTACAAGTTTGATACCCTGGCTGATGAGGACCTCGCGTTTGCTCAGTCGGTGCTGCAGAGTCATCCGCACTCTCCCGCCCGATTGGGAGCTTTGGTATAAACCCCATGGTCCTTACGGAGTCCTCAGCATCCTCTCGGACGTAAGAGAAAATAAGATTTCAAACTTACCGGTAAATCTTTTTCTCCTAGTCCGTAGAGGATGCTGGGCGCCCGTCCCAGTGCGGTCTAAATCTGCAAGACTTGTATATAGTTGTTGCTTACATAAGGGTTATGTTACAGTTTTAATCGGTCTTTGACTGATACTGTTTTTTGTTCATACTGTTAACTGGTTGCGTATATTCCAGGTTATATGGTATGATTGGTGTGGGCTGGTATGAATCTTGCCCTTAGATTAACAAAATCCTTTCCTCGTGTTGTCCATCTCCTCTGGGCACAGTTCTCTAACTGAGGTCTGGAGGAGGGGCATAGAGGGAGGAGCCAGTGCACACCCATACTAAAAGTTCTTTATAGTGCCCATGTCTCCTGCGGAGCCCGTCTATACCCCATGGTCCTTACGGAGTCCCCAGCATCCTCTACGGACTAGGAGAAAAAGATTTACCGGTAGGTTTAAAATCTTATTTTCTGTATCTCACATATGTTGTGAAGGATACAGCAGGCCGCTACTACATGAGGCATAAATTGGAGGTCCACATCATTTCTCTTCATGAGGCAGCACCAACGTCCATTCTGGCGGCCAAAGGCATTCTCCACCACCATCCTTGTCGAACTGAGAGTGTGGGTGTATGCCACTTGGATGGAAGACAGCTGTACATGCTGGGTGTATCCCTTCATTAGGCTGGCGTAGCATACCACCACAGTGCAATCGCCAGTCTCCTCCTTGGCTGGATGGGTGTACGGTAATGGGTGGTCTACATAGTAAGTGCAGTGGTGAGTAGGTCCAGCAGGTATTGGAACGTAGCACTCGACATGCGAAAGTGGGCCATCCACTGCTCTTCTTGAAAAGCCTCCACAGTCTTCATGAAAACATCTCCATGAGGCCGTGCTCTGATCCACATTCTTCGCTCGGTCACGGTACTCATTTGCATAATGGAAGCCAAGGATTACAAAATCAGGGTTCTCCTCCTGCGCATTCGCCTCAATTTCTCATCATTATTCTGTCCCTACTAATGCCAGTGTCACAATTTTTATCTCACCATCCTCAACCCCTTTTCATATCACAGTCCCATTTCATCAATCATCTTACCATTTTGTCCTTATATCACCCTATAGATAATTCCTCTAATTCGTAACCACTCTCACCTATACAATCCCTACTTTCATTTAACTTCTTAGTCCATACATACACCCATTCCATACCCTACCTCCAGGACAACCCAGGATGTCCTGCTGCAAATACCATCTCTCACTTAAATCTCACCATCGCTATATCCCCCACTCATTTAAGCCATTTCCACAAATTCTCTTTCCCCCACATAATTTGGTTCATTCCTAGCACCATTCTCCATTCCACCCTGACACACTAGAGGTTATGCCTCCCCTATTCCCTCATTTACACTTTCCTCATTGATCCCGGTTCATTTTGCACTCACTTTATCTTTCAGTTCCCTCACTCATACAACACCTATATCAATAGGTTTCAACCTTACTTATTTTATTTCACATACAAGCTTTTCTCACAGTCTTTTTTCTTTTACCCTTATCCTTTCCCTTAATCAATATGGCGCCGTTTGCCTCTAGGGACTCATAGATGTTTCCATCCAGGCTAATCCATAGGCTCCTATATCTCATCATTTTATATATGCGCAATATTGACCCCTTTTAGTCCCCCACGTCCTCTACAATAACAGGTACACAAGTTACTAACTACTCATCAAAGGTTTATTTCATCCACCTTTTCAATAAATATCCGGCAATGTCCGTAATGCCCCGAGTAAGTAGGAATAAGTTTATAGGATGGTATTCATAGAATAGTAGTTAAAATACCAAAAATTGTGGTAGAATTAAGCTGAGTAAAAATAAAATGATAGTGTATGTAATGCTCCAAGGGCCAGCTGATTGTAAAATCCTATATTCAACAGCACATCACTAACAGAGGCAACCATAGGACCGATTCATTTACATGCTATTAGTCATTTACAGTATGCTGATCTCTCACCGCTATAGGCTCTAGCAGAATATATTCTTCCCGTGACACAATTCAAAAGATGTTTTAAGCCGTTCTGGTGCTGACGTGGCTAGTCGTACCTGCCCTTATGTATAAACTTACACTAAAATGTCTGTCTCTGTCATGTGCAGTAACAGCCTGGTGGAAGCATGCACCTACCCCTTGAGCTACCACTGCCATCAGGGACACTTTTATATAGTATAAAACAATAAACAACACAGTGAAAGTTGGGAAGGAACGTGTGATCGTTGTGGTGCAGATATATTAAGCCTGGAGAAGTGAAAAAGCAGTGATAAATGCAAGGTGATAACACACCAGCCAATCAGCTCTTAACTGGTCATTTACATATTGGAGCTGATTGGCTGGTGCCTTATCACCTTGCATTTATCACAGCTTTATCACTTCTCCAGGCTTATTACATCTGCCCCAAAAACCCTTGGTACACCAGCAAAGAAATACACACAGCTTGAACAGAAAAACACTGTCAAAGGAACACTTCAGAGAATAAAAATAAAAAGATACAATTTTATTAAACTACAGTAAAAGATGCTTTTAATAAAGAGACAGAAATACACAATAAAAAAGTGAATGAAGCAACATACAAGATCAACATCACACACACACTTAAAATATGCAACCTGGCCATACAATAAGGGGTCTGATATGTTCTATATTTCAAATCACGACTCCACTTGTTTTATTTGGCGCTTGTCTATTATCCCTGTGACGTTACTGCCACATTTATCACTTTTATGTTGTTCTGCTCTGCTCTTGTTGATAACACCCATGTTCAGTGTGATTATGTTCCTTGTCTTATATACTTGCGGTGATTCACTGCTAATTGAAGTACTAAAACGTATGCAATTTATTAGAGGAGAAATCATTTTTAAATTTGCAACATTAAGTTAAAACATGAATTTCCTGTAGCTCCAATTTGTTCTTTTTATGTTCCTAGTGATTGAGGTCGTGCTTAGCTGGTTACAGATTGCAAAGAACAGGTGACATGCTCATAATCTCCATAATGTCTTCTTATAATTGGTATCGGTTTTAAACAGGATAATTTGTTATTGAACTGATTTCATATTTAATTTAATTAGCATTATTAAAGCCTGGAGCTCCCTCCATCTCTCAGCAAGGTGGGTCGTCTGTTGGCTTATGATTGGCTGCTGCAGTTCTTTTTGTATACTTATTTTGGAAAATAAACGTGACACGCAAGTCCTCAGGTTATAACATCCTGCCCATCCTTACTTTTAGGTCAGTAAGGTAAAGGGACATTTCCACTTTCCCGTTAAAGCAAAAATTGCATATGAAAGATTTTTATTTATTTCTTTTAATAGTATCTATTCACTATGAGCTAGAACCAATTGCTGAGCACTCTACTGTGCTACTGATCATCCTCCTTAACTATCAGTGGTCTACAGTAATTTAGTGAGTGCTATGTTTGGGATCAGTATGATATACCGACGGCCGGGATGCTGGCAGTCAGTATATCGACAGCGGCATCCCGGCCGCCAGTATGCTGGCAGCAGGGCGAGCACAAAGTGTCCCCTTGCGGGCTCACTGCGCTCGCCATGCTGCAGCCTCGCTGCACAGGTTCTATTCCCACTCTGTCATTAACATCCCTGTTAGTCGGGATTCCGGCTGTCAGCATTGTCGAGAATCCAGCATCAGCATCCTGACCGCCGGGATCCCGACCGCCGGCAAATTAACTGAATTCCCTATGTTTTACTGTGTTAGCCCAACCGCGAATCACATTCACTGGAGGAGATTTATGTAACCTTCTAAAAAGGAGAACTGGAGGTATTGCCCATTGCAACCAATCAGATTCTAGGCAAGGATTAAAGTTTTTTATTTATAAATTTGTCAGAAAATAATAAAGTAAGTAAATTGTGCCTACTTCTATCCTTAGGGTCAGTTATGTGGTGGTGTACAGTTGTGCTTATGATTGTCCACATGTTTTATGATTGGCAGCCACTAGTACTGATTTTGCCTATCACTTTTCCCATAAATAATTGATTTGGTCCTGGACCACCAACCAGAGGCACCCCTGCAAGAGCCAGGGTGCCTAGGAACACCATTGGGGTACCACTGTTCTAGACTGTACTGAATAAATGAGATGTAAAATCTGATTGCTTGCTATGGATAACACCTCCAGTTGCTTTAAGTTTGATAAATCTCCCCCTATTCTGAATGTAGTCAGTGAACAGTCCAGCCTACTTTTGTGACATCATGAATGTCAGGGCTGGATTAAGGTAGGGGGCAGGGGGCTACCTATTCCTTATTCACAGCTGTAGCAGTTGATAATGTCGATATTATCTTAAACCATAAAGCTATACCTCTAGATACACTTTTACTGTGGAGCCGCTATGGCCGCTAGACTGAATACACGTGCTACACACTCTGTACGCTATTTGCGTACAGAGTCCCGTACGTGGTACGTACTTGGCGTACACACGCCGCGCTGAGTGTACAGAGTACGCACAGTGCGCGCACACACAATTGATAACCTCTAAACCTTATTCGTAATGCAATGCAATGTTATTCTTACACTCTAAACCATGTGCCGCAAAGCACTGTAATGATGTTATACTTTAAACCTTAAGTAGCGCTGGCGGTATAAAGTACCCGCAGTACGTACACCTTATCAATACTTACAAACCTTATACAGATAAATACAGTTTAAATCCTTGCAGGAAAGTGAGGACACAACACCGATTTGTAGTTGAAACCACTGGGTTCTAAGGCCACGGTGGATTATTTAAAAAGGTAAAACAGTACAAATCATACACTACAGGCTAACAAGATAAATCTAAAACAGAGTAATGGCTACAGAGAATGTACATACGTGAGAATGTTTGCAAGCGCAACCCGGCCGGTCCTCCGCTTGTCAGGTAGAAAGCGTTCAGAGTCTTCTGACCGGCCAGGCAACAATGGGCTTTTTATACACAACTTACATACACAATACAATGGTCACTGTAATCTCATTGTCCATTGGACACAGAGATGTGTCTTTACATTACAGGAGAGGTCATAGGTTGATTTGAAAAGGTGGGCTATGTCTTTCTCAACTGCTCTTGTGGGTGGTATCCTCTGGATTCCCGCCGCATACATAATATACAGTAAATACAGTTAATGTCTATATTCTGCTTCTGCACATAACTATACGCTGGAACATACGATCTTTCTCTAACCAATACCGGAATTTTACCCTCAAAATACCCTACAGTTGGATACTAGACATCACCTTATAATCTTTATCTGACCCTTCCTATCATGCAAAGGCGAATCCCTTAGTCCTGGAACTGTTTAAACTGTTGATACTCGCTGATGTGGTGTAGGGGAACTATGTGTACAAAATGCACTATTTGAGTTAAATATGTAATGTTCTAATAACCCTCTACGTGCTCACAAACTCCGCCGTAAATACCCATACCACGCGCATGATCGCAAGAGCGATCCTACGCAAATTGCGGATATGTGCACGCACGGCGGACTGAGTGCACGCGCAGCGGGCATGTGCATGGGATTAGTACAGGGTATATGCATTACAATATTTTTCGACTTTGACAGTCCACCCTTTGGCAGTCAACAATAACTGCCACTATCTAAACATTAAACAGAAAAATATACAATACAATATCTACAGATGATTGGATAAAAATATACAATACATTATCCATAGAGGATTGGATGGTAGGAGGAGAGGTGTAGGCGGGAAATGTATGACCTAGTGGGATAGTAAAAGCATGTATGTATGTATGAAATCCATGTCTGAGGGGCATGTTTCATCGTGCCGTATATGTTCTAGATAAGCTTCGAGGTATTGCGAAGTATACATTAAATCCTTCTCATCCCGTATTAAGGGTCTGTAAGTGGGCCAACAAACACTACCGAGCTCTTTTCGGCTTCTTGTTCCAACAAATGGGGTGCACATTTAGTTGATAATACATGGAGGGGGAACACATGTGAATGCTAATATGTGGGTATCACCTGTCGACTATGTGTGTCACTACCTGAAGGTTGTAGAGATGAAGATAGAAAACATATCAAAAATACATTCACATAACATTTGCGTAATCATTCTTGGGTGTTGATTGAAGTCTTCTCCGGATGGGTGTATTTTTGCTGAGGGAAAACAAAGGAGAAACGGGTGAAAGAAATGGACCGTGGAATCACGTCTTATCACAACATTGTCTTTATTGATGGATCATAAATTAAATCAGTTGAAGTAACAATGCCCCCGCTCCTTAAACTCATCACTTTGGTACCGTGCTTGCGCCGCGTTAAAATTCGAACACACCTAAATATCAAGCCAATCATTATGACAACTCCCAGGATACAAAGGAGAAACTTTCCTACACTCACGATAACATTTTGAGCCCATTCTCCTAAACCTGAGAACCAATTGCGTGGGTTCAACCATGAGACCCAGCCGGTCAGTTCATTACTCACAGCAGTAAGGGTAAGGTTGTGTCTCCTCCGAAACTCCCACTTCAATTGCAAGATATCGTCCATCTTTTGATCTATGACCTCGGTTGGGTCATCAGTGCTATTTGTAATATACGTGCAGCACTTCACACCATACTGAGTTGCCAAAGTGACACAGTACCCGCCTGTCACCGCTGTGATATAATTGAGTACCATCCTGTGCTGGATCAGTTCCGTTTTGTAAGCTTGCAACTCCCTCCCTGTATACCTGAAGGTGTCATCATACATCTCGGTGATATTATCTATTAGGTTCGCTAGCGCGTGGATGTACCTATAATTTATAATTCCTCTGGCAGTACGGGTGATATCTAATGCGAGAAGGAATTGAATCCCGGTGGATTCGTGGATCAAATCAGAGGCAGCGTGCTCTGTCCTATCTATAAGGTGTCTCTCAACGATGTGTTCATAGTGGGTATGAGTGTAAGGAGCTTGAGCATTGCGGTGAATGTCTTTCATCTTACCATGGGTTATGGTCATAACCTCTGGCAACACTCTTCCAATGTAACACAATCCCTCTGAGCTTGGGGCAAGCCACTTATACGCCTTCCTCCCGCATATGAAATATGCATCATCGGGGAGAACATATGGGACAGAATATGACATTACCATATTGCAAACCTTCCAGGTGAAAAATCCTATCCCTAACTCTCTTATCTGTTCAGTACACGTATCAGGCTGTATGATATGCGCACAGTACCCTGGTGATACTACTCCAACCCACATGGTCCTACTTCCTAGAGTATACCTATACCAAAAATACCTTCCACCGTCGGCTATTTGGCGTATAAGTTCAGAGTCTACGGGTATTCTGTCGGCTCTGTGTGAAAATGCCATGGTTTGGTTATTCCATGTCACCTCCCAATTTCCCGGCTTCCGGGAATTGGAAATGTAGAAACATACTAAGGATCTATCCACATGATATTGGTGGAGCTTCAAACTAGGGGGCCTAGAAATATTAAATTTCTTGTCCACCGGTCTCCCACCCCGTAATTCAAGTATCTCATCTATTGTTAAAGGATACGGTACTAGTCCTGACTTGCTCTGACCTTGAGGTACTTGTAAGCACACCCAGCATTCCGTTTGGTTTAAAACCTTACCCACTAATGAGTGGTAGTCACTCAATGGATGACGGTCCATGTTGATATTAAGGCTGGACTGACATCTCTGGATGCACCCGTCCTCAACTATGTTTTCACAATTTCTACAAATACAATTTTCCTCAGCCAATAACCCTTCACAGTGCCTCCTAGTTTCTTGACTACCAGATCGTTTTCTGATACTCGCCTTTGCTCGGTGGATGTGTTGCTCTTGGAATCCTACAAATCCGTCCTTGCCATCAGACCCCATTCCAGATCCTTTCTCGACCTCTCTGGTACTCTCACCGGAACAGACTGCTCTGGTCAACAACAGGGTCAACAGGAAAACCCGGAACGCAGTTTCTTGGGGTAAGTCCATCTTGTTAAGGGGAGAGAAAAGGGAGCAAGAAGGGGGGGAAAGGAGGGTAATGGGAGATGGAGAAAATAATAAAAAGGAAAAAGAAATTTGGTGCGACAACCGCCTCTGGTCTTGTAGTTCTCCATGCTCAGGTGCCGTGACAACAGTCCTGCCTCTCAACCTTCCCGGAACAGACACTCCAGTGATACGATTTCCTCTACACTCTGCTCTTTGTCACGGGTTCTCTCTGGGTCAGCGACCTTCTTACAGTGGGACGAGTGGACCCAAGTCTCTCTTTCGTCAACCTTTAATGCTGTCGTGCTGGTTAGTAAGACTTGGTACGGTCCTTCCCACCTGTCAATGAGGCAACCTGAGCGTAGAAAATTTTGAATCATTACATAATCCCCAGGTTCAATGTCATGACAATTACTGTTCGGTAGGTCAGGAATCACCAGTTTTAGATTTCTGTTTTGATTCCTCAACTGCTGGCTCATCTTAACCATATATTTTACAGTCACCTCATTATTGCATTTCAAATCATCCTGGTGGTCAATCATTACATGGGGTTGTCGACCAAAAAGAATCTCAAAGGGTGATAGGTTAAGGGGGGACCTGGGAGTGGTTCTTATGCTGTACCATACAAGTGGCAAAGCTTCTGGCCATAACAATCCAGTTTCAGCCATCACTTTGCTCAGCTTGTTCTTAATAGTGCTGTTTACTCTTTCCACTTTCGCACTCGCCTGTGGGCGGTACGGAGTATGCAGCTTGCTATTAATTCCCATTAGTTTGCACATTACCTGAAAGACTTCACCTGTAAAATGGGTACCCCTATCGCTTTCAATTATCTTAGGGATACCATATCTGCACACAAATTCCTGCACAATTTTCTTTGCAGTAAACATAGCAGTATTTGTGGCAGCGGGGAACGCTTCTACCCAATTTGAAAACACATCAATACAAACTAACACATATTTTAAATTTCTGCAGGGTGGTAACTGTATGAAATAAATTTGTATTACCTGAAAAGGGCCGTCTGTCGGCGGGATATGGGATGGTTCTTTTGGTATTGACTTTCCAATATTCTTCCTCAAGCAGATAACACATGTCATTGCTCTCTTACCCACATGAGAAGAGAATCCTGGTGCACACCAGTAGGCTCTCACCAGCTTACACATGCCCTCTTTGCCCAGATGAGTCAGACCGTGTGCCGCCTCAGCTAAGCTTGGAAGATATGCTCTGGGGGCTACTGGCTTACCCTGTCCATCTGTCCAGAGTCCTGAGGACTCCTGGCCATATCCCTTTGACCTCCAGACTGCCTTTTCCTGTGGAGAACACAAATTTTGCATTTCACTTAATTTTTGTGTGTTGACGGTATTGAATACCATCAGTTGTGTGATATCTGTCTGTATGGGGGTGCTGGCTGCTGATTTAGCAGCTTCGCCTGCCCGGCTGTTACCAAGTGACACTGGGTCTTGACTGTAAGTGTGGGCTTTGCACTTGATAACAGCCACTCTGTCAGGTTCCTGTATCGCTGTTAGAAGCCTTTTTATATGGGATGCATGCGCTACAGGTGTGCCAGCTGCCGTCATGAAATTTCTGAGGCGCCATAGGGCCCCGAAATCATGCACTACTCCAAAGGCATACCTAGAATCTGTGTATATATTGGCTGACTTACCCTTGGCCAGTTCACACGCTCTGGTTAGGGCGATTAGCTCAGCAACTTGTGCTGAGTGCAGTGGGCCCAGGGGTTCAGCTTCTATGATACCTTTGTCATCTACGACTGCGTATCCAGTACACAAGTCTCCCGAGTCCGTCTGTCTGTGGCAACTACCGTCAGTGTAAAAAGTCAAATCTACGCCTTCCAGTGGGTTGTCACTAATGTCGGGTCTTGCAGTGAAAGTTTGGTTCAGATATTCCATACAATCATGTGTGTCAGTGTCTATACTAAATCCTCCTTCACCATCATTCTCATCCTCCACCCTTTGTGCCTGTCCAGGCACACCTGGGAGATAAGTTGCCGGATTTAGTGCGCTGCATCTCTTTATGGTGATGTTTACAGCTGCCATTAGTGCTAATTCCCACCTTGTAAACCGTGCTGATGAGACATGTCTGGTTTGGGCAGAGTTCAGTAAGGCTGACACTGCATGAGGTGTATGAATGGTCAGGTTGTGTCCCAACACTACGTCTTCGCTTTTACTCACTAGCAAAGCTATCGCTGCAACACTTCGCAAGCATGTGGGGAGAGACCGTGCTACGGTGTCCAACTGTGCACTGTAGTAAGCTACCGGCCTGCTGGCATCACCATGTCTCTGGGTTAGGACACCTGCCGCACACCCAGCACTTTCCGTACCGTACAACTCAAAGGGTTTCTCATAATCTGGCATGCCTAATGCAGGTGCCTGTGATAGGCATTGTTTAAGTCTCTCAAATGCCAGTTCGGACTCATCTGTGTGAGAGATCCGATCTGGTTTGTTCGAGGAGACCATTTCCTGCAAAGGTAAAGCCAGTATGGAGAACCCTGGGATCCAGTTTCGGCAGTACCCACACATTCCAAGGAAAGTGCGGATCTGTAGCTGGGTTTGTGGCAGAGTCATGTCGCGAATCGCCTGTATTCTATCAGCGGTGAGGTGTCTAAGTCCTTGTGTCAAGCAATGTCCCAAATATTTTACCTTGGTCTGGCACAACTGTAACTTATCCTTTGAAACCTTGTGTCCCGTATTAGAAAGGTGAAACAGAAGCTGTTTCGTGTCTTTCAAGGACGACTCGAGTGAATCTGAACACAGCAGTAAGTCATCTACATACTGTATTAATACTGATCCGCTCTCAGGTTGAAAGGATTGTAAACAGTCATGCAAAGCCTGGGAGAAAATACTTGGGCTGTCAATAAAACCTTGGGGTAGGCGAGTCCAGGTGTACTGTACTACCCTGTATGTGAATGCAAACAAATTTTGGCTGTCAGGGTGCAGAGGGACCGAAAAGAAAGCAGAACAGAGGTCAATGACAGTGAAAAATTTCGCAGTAGGGGGAATTTGCATGAGGATGACAGCTGGGTTTGGCACTACGGGGAATTGGCTCTCAACTATCTTGTTTATCCCCCTTAGATCCTGCACTAGCCTGTAAACCCTCCCCCCACTCTTTTTCACAGGGAAGATGGGACTATTGGCAGTGCTGGACGTCCTAACTAGGATGCCCTGTTGTAGCAAGCGCTCTATGACTGGGTACACTCCTAATTCCACCTCTGGCTTCAGAGGATACTGTGGGATTTTTGGAGCTATCCTACCATCTTTTACTTGCACTACTACAGGAGCTACATTTGCCATCAATCCAGTGTCTTGTCCATCTTTGGTCCAGAGGGATTCCGGTATCTGGGAGATCATTTCCTCTACCTTGGATGGACATCTGCCTATAACAGCAGAGTGTGACATTAACCTTTGAGGAGTGTCTAACATATCCTGCACTTCCTGAACGTGATTCTCGGGTATATCTAAGAACACACCTCCAGGAGTACAATATATGACACACCTTATCTTACACAATAAATCTCTCCCAAGTAGATTAGTCGGAGCCGATGCAGCCAGCAAAAAGGAGTGCTTGGTCTGCAAAGGCCCTATCGTAATCTCCGCTGGTCTACTTAAAGGGTAGTGTTGCACTACTCCTGTTACCCCCATTGCTGAAATTGTTTTACCCGTGGTTTTCATACCTACCGTTGAATTTAACACTGACCTGGCCGCCCCTGTATCTACAAGGAAAGGTAGTGATCTACCAGCTACATCAACTGTGACCTCGGGTTCATTTCCAAGGCTAGCTATCAACTTCACTGGCTGCAGACTACAGGTGTGGCCTAACTCCTATTGTATGTGGTGACCCTCCCGCAGTGCGCTGGCAGCTACAATATGTGAGGGGGGGCAGCTGAGAATTTCCAGAGGTCTGCCAGTCCCTCCTAGGTGGGTACCTCCTTGTTTCCCCTGCGTGTGGCTCATAATTCCTCCTATGCGATCCCTGATCCCAATTACGTGTGTTATGCTGTGAGTCATGTTCTGGTCTAGGGGGTCGATATACGTTATGTGTGCCTTTATAATTACAGTTCCGTGCGTAATGTCCTTCCCTCTGGCAATTATAACATTTTACTACATACGACTTACCATCAGGGGTCTGGGGTTTTGGCTGATGTGGCTTCGTTGTCAGGGCTTTTATACTTACTGTCATCAGCTTATCCCCCTGTGACTCCCTGTGCTTAATGATGTTCGTGCTCGATAGCGGACTCTCTTAATGCAACCGCCGAAATACCTCTCCAGTTAGGTTGAGTGGTTTGTACCCTTGTTCTCAACGTTTCTTTTAAGCCGTCCATCAATACTGACACAGCTACCTCTCTATGATGTATATTTTCCTTAATGTCCTCGACCCCAGTGTATCTAGCCATTTCCTGCAGTGCTCGATGGAAATATTCAGAAGCAGTTTCACCTTCTTTTTGTCTTATGGAAAAGATTTTATTCCAATTGACAACAGTAGGGAAATATACTCCTAACTGTAGATTGATCTGTCGTACATTCTCCTGAGTGTATTCATCAGTGAGAGGTACTTCTACGTCTAATTTACAATCAGCAATGAATTTCACAAGGTCAATATTGGAGGGTATGCATGCCTGTAGCACTGTCCGCCAATCTTTGTTTGTGGGTTCGGTGGCGTTACCTAATTCTCTAATAAACCTCTGACATGCGGCTAGATCCTTTCTGGGATCAGGAAATTCAGACATAATTGTCCTCAATTCTGTCCGGGACCAAGGACAATGCATAGCAATGTTCCTGATAGGAGTGACTCCCTGAGCGTCAGTCTTCCCTTTGGGGACTGCGATCACCCTGACAGGATTTAGTTCAATTACATCATTCTGAGTTGCTTCTACAATGTGAGGTGCAATGGTCTCTGCATAATGTACTGTACCGTACTTACCTGTGGACACGACCTCACCTGTCCCTCCGCTAGGGGCCTTTGCTACTGCTCTTACTGGTTGGGCCGTGCCCACTTGTGTGTCTTGTATGGTGGCTGCTAGAGAGAGTGCCGATATCGTGCTGGGCTCATCTTCTTGGTCGCAGTCCTGAGGGAAGTTTAAGATGGGATACAACTTGTACGGGTTAGCATTAATACATTTATCAAGTTCACTCTTATCATATATTAGTATGCCATTGTCTGTAGCCACTTTCTCCCCTGTAATATACGGTGGTGGTGGTGCAGTTGCTATCAGTTTCCTGCTAGGGTTGGAACCGGCTGCGTGAGCTAGTTCCCTCTGCATATCACCCTCTTGTTGCCATAAATGTAAACAGTTTGCGTGTCTGATCCTTTGTTTTCGGGATTTTAACAGACATATCCTAATCCTTAAATTCTGCAACACCTCTGGATTAAGACTGCCTACCTTAGGGAATGGTTCCCTATATTCCGCAGTCATACGTTCCCATTCATTGCATAAAACCTCTGTGTGTGATCCATATTTCTCACACATTATGTACCTCGCCGACCCCTTGGGCCGCGGAATATCAACCTGAACCCTGGTTGATCGTCTTTTACTTGAGCAACTGGCCCCCATATTTTGCAGGTATTGCCTTCACAGCTAATTCCTACAAAAAACCAAAATACTCAATATAAGGCAACGGTGAAAGTTCAACGAGTGCTCTCACCCACTCACGCCCACGTTGGCCAATACACCTAAACACTGTCATCAGCGCCGGTACGTACCCAACCTAGGGCCCCTGTGTAACCGCTATTTACTGGAAGTATATGGGAGTGACTTACCCTTCCCAGTAAATATTGGTCGTTGGAGATTTCCTGAGTGACCAGAAAAACTCCCTTAAAATAAAAAAAATGTTACACAAATCACGTTACGTGTGCTACACCTAGCGCTTATGATCCCGCGATTTTACGCAAAGGTCGTAAAAGGGTATCACGTTGAGCTAAGTATTGCACCCACGAACCCACTCACACGGCGTATAGGTAACTGTTACTTATCCGCCGTACGACCAATGGAATCGTTTTTCAGGCTGCGAAACCTCAGCCGGAGCATATCTGAACGGGCCTATATAGGTTCTACGCCAACCACCTGGGCTGCGCTCTCTAAACAAAAACCTCACTGACCTTTTGTCTGCGGTACTCTATATCTTCGCTGACCTTTGGTCTGCGATATCTACTACTTTGCTCCTTTGTACTTTTTTTAATCAATGTTAACGTGAGCAAGCCACTCTCACGCCACCAAGTGTCCACTCACCTGGTGTGGTCTCCTACGGGATCCCGAATTCCCTGGTTCCACAAAACCTTTATTGTTTGCACACTCACGCTCGTTCACTCATATACACTTTGGTTTTTCTGTACAGAAAATTAACTTTCATTCAGATAAAACAGCCTTAGTGCCAGAGGTAATACAGTAAAAAATGTTTTTAAACTAAATATTGGAAACTGATCAATTTGTGCTATTATCGCGTGGCTACCGTCTCGCGCCTAAACTAAAACAATGCTATTGTGTGATTTGTATTTAGCGGTCGTACTTTTACGCACGTTGCGTAAACACGCCACGTTTGTATGCCTTTACGTTGCGTACGCAGTCCCGTTCTCTGTCCGAGACACGTGTACAAAGGCCGTACATCCGCAGTACTACAAATCCCACACTTCTATAAATGTAAGCGATATTTAACTATAATCGCTTACTTAACACAACACACAGTTTCTTCTGTATAAACCTTTACAACTAGGCCAGGCTGCGTGTGCGTCTTACACTTACTTCCTACAATATTAACTCTATATTTTAACCAAATAGCAAGAAATTTTCTCAGTACAGGTCAAATGAATCTAATAATCAATACTTATGGCAATAATGCGAGCAGATATGCAAAGTACAAAATACAGGTGTATGCGTGTGTTGTGTGCGCATTTGGCGCCAGACAGAAATTCACAGATTTAAAAATAGCTTTGCGTTCTTACCTTACGGATCCCTCCAGCATCCCTACAAACCATGCAGGGCAGACGCTTATCTAATCAGCACTAGTGTATCCACCAACCAAGAGAAGGCTTACGGGGGATACCTTTCCGCCCTTTGCTGATAGATAAAGTCTGCGTAAACCTGCTAGGCTGCGGGTATGAGGAAAATCCCGGACGAGCTCCCAATTGATAATGTCGATATTATCTTAAACCATAAAGCTATACCTCTAGATACACTTGTACCGTGGAGCCGCTATGGCCGCTAGACTGAATACACGTGCTACACACTCTGTACGCTATTTGCGTACAGAGTCCCGTACGTGGTACGTACTTGGCATACACACGCCGCGCTGAGTGTACAGAGTACGCACAGCACGCGCACACACAATTGATAACCTCTAAACCTTATTCGTAATGCAATGCAATGTTATTCTTACACTCTAAACCATGTGCCGCAAAGCACTGTAATGATGTTATACTTTAAACCTTAAGTAGCACTGGCGGTATAAAGTACCCGCAGTGCGTACACCTTATCAATACTTATAAACCTTATACAGATAAATACAGTTTAAATCCTTGCAGGAAAGTGATGACACAACACCGATTTGTAGTTGAAACCACTGGGTTCTAAGGCCACGGTGGATTATTTAAAAAGGTAAAACAGTACAAATCATACACTACAGGCTAACAAGATAAATCTAAAACAGAGTAATGGCTACAGAGAATGTACATACGTGAGAATGTTCGCAAGCGCAACCCGGCCGGTCCTCCGCTTGTCAGGTAGAAAGCGTTCAGAGTCTTCTGACCGGCCAGGCAACAATGGGCTTTTTATACACAACTTACATACACAATACAATGGTCACTGTAATCTCATTGTCCATTGGACACAGAGATGTGTCTTTACATTACAGGAGAGGTCATAGGTTGATTTGAAAAGGTGGGCTATGTCTTTCTCAACTGCTCTTGTGGGTAGTATCCTCTGGATTCCCGCCGCATACATAATATACAGTAAATACAGTTTATATCTATATTCTGCTTCTGTACATAACTATACGCAGGAACATGCGATCTTTCTCTAACCAACACCGGAAATGTTACCCTCAAAATACCCTACAGTTGGATACTAGACATCACCTTATAACCTTTATCTGACCCTTCCTATCATGCAAAGGCGAATCCCTTAGTCCTGGAACTGTTTAAACTGTTGATACTCGCTGATGTGGTGTAGGGGAACTATGTGTACAAAATGCACTATTTGGGTTAAATATGTAATGTTCTAATAACCCTCTACGCGCTCACAAACTCCGCCGTAAATACCCATACCACGCGCATGATCGCAAGAGCGATCCTACGCAAATTGCGGATATGTGCACGCACGGCGGACTGAGTGCACGCGCAGCGGGCATGTGCATGGGGTTAGTACAGGGTATATGCATTACAATATTTTTCGACTTTGACACAGTAGAGAGCTGGTACTGCACTCTGCAATCTAAAAAGAGAAGAAGGAGATGGAGTCCGAGGGGGGGCGGGTCTACACAGCACTGTGCCTGCAGCATCATGGGAGAGAGGAGGAAGGAGGAGCTGCTGATGACCCAGGACCCAGAGTGAGAAAGAGTATCCAGCAGCCAGCCTATAAGGTAAGAGGGATTCAGGGAGGAGGCACTGTCTGTATGTATGTTTGTACAGTATGTGTATAAGAGAGAGACTATGTGTGTGTGACTGACTGAATGTATGTATGCATGTATGTATGCATGTATGTATGTATGTATGTGTATCAATGTGTGACTATGTATGTGTGTGTGTTTGCCTATGTATGACTGCATGTGTGTGTGTGTGTGTGTGTGTGTGTGTATAGGTGTGTGACTGTGTGTATAGGTGTGTGACTATGTATGTGTGTGACTAAGTATGTATATACAGTAGTGCGTGAAAGTTTGTGAACCCTTCAGAATTTTCTATATTTTTGCTGAAATTTGGTCTAAAACTACCTCTGATTTTCACACATGTCGTAAAGGTGGATAAAGAGAACCAAACCAAGCAAATGAGGTTAGACTTGCTCATGTTTTGCATTGAGGAAAATGATCCAATATAACATATCGGTTAGTTTAAAAAATATGTGAACCTTTAGGCTTAGCAGATATTTTGAAGGTGAAATTAGAGTCATGTATTTTCAATCTACGGGAAGACAATCAGGTGTGAGTGGACACCCTGTCTTTTTAAAAGTACAGGGATATATGATGTTTATAACTCATAACACAACACAACTGATGTTCACAACTCATGTTTGTGGAAGTGTATCATGCTACGAACAAAGGAGATTTCTCAGGACCTCAGAAGAAGAGTTGTTGATGTTCATCAAGCTGGAAAAGGAGTTTAAACTCCATCAACAGTCAGACAGATTGTGTACAAATGGAGGAAATTCCAGACCCTTATTACTCTCCCCAGGAGTGGCTGACCAACAAAGATAACACCAAGAGCAAGGCGTCTAATGGTTCACAATGTCACAAAGGAACCCAAGGTAACTTCTAAGCAACTGAAGGCCTTTCTCACATTAGCTAATGTTAATGTTCATGAGTCCACCATCAGGAGGGCACTGAACAACAATGGTGTGCATAGCAGGATTGCAAGAAGAAAGCCACTACTCTCCAAATAGAACATTGCTGCCTGTCTGCAGTTTTCTTAAGATCCCCTGGACAAGCCAGAAGGCTATTGGAACAATTTTTGGACAGATGAGTCCAAAATAGACCTTTTTTTCGATTAAATGAGAAGCGTTATGTTTGGAAAAAGGAAAACACTGTAATCCAGCATAAAAACCTCATATCATCTGTGAATCATGGTTAATGATTGTTATGGTACCCATACACTTGTGCGATTGCCTTCGACGCAATATCGGGCCCGATTTCCCTTGAAGCTCACCTTGAGACAAATCGCATCGAAAGTGCATTTTTGGTGCATTCGATGCGCATACAATCCTGCGATTTATCTCATGCCCCTTACGACCAGTGGTATCGGATGCTCGAATGCGAGCGCATCGCATGCTGACCAAAAGCACACCAGATTTATCTGCCAGATTTATAAAAATTTAAATAGAGGGCTGGCCTATCTGGGGGATACATAAACAAGCAACCATTTTATAGTCTGTGCACTTCTGTTTGCTCTGTGACTAGAGAAGTTTGGTTTATACCTGCTGCTCGTTCGACATTGCTAGCGACCGTGCACTGCTTTGTTCTGCTTGCATTACAAAGTGTTTCTATACTGCTGTGTGTGTGTGTAAAGATGGATTCTACTCGCTATCAGGCTCTCATGTGCTACTCTGTGCTGAAGATGAGGGAAGATATGGAGAGGGCCCAGCAAAGGCGGAGGGAGAGATCTTGCTGGACCAAGGAGTAGCTGCTTAAGCGGCCTACTCGCTCCTACATGCCCCTCCTGGATGAAATCAGGGAGAACAACCCGGATGACTACCGCAACTTCCTGCGCATGAATGATGACACCTTCCAGGAGTTGCTGCGTCTGGTGACCCCTCCTCATACAGAAGCGGGATACCAAATGGCGGGTTCCTATCCCTGCTGAGGAGAGGCTCGTGGCTACCCTGCGGTTCCTTGCTACTGGACAGTCGTTTGAGGAGCTGAAGTATGGGACCCGTATCTCTGCGCAGGCTTTGGGACACATCATACCTGACACCTGCAAGGCTATTATCAAAGTGCTTCAGTATAAGTACTGCAAGGTAAGAAAATTACACCACACATTGCTTGTCATGTAACAAAATGTTTTATTTTTCAAACTGAAATTGCGTAGAAAAAATATGTGCTTTTTATTTCAAGACATAATTGTATATGCAGCCAACATGGCTGAACTTTTTCAAACAGTATAAAGTTTTCATGATGCAGCACATCTGCATCATTACATTTATGACATAACAAAAATGCTATATATAACAACAAATGTGGTGCATTTTGATACTACGGCGTTGAGTGGCACCGCAGCCAGGGGCACAATGCACACATACAACTTGGGGTAGGAAGATGGCTCCCCGGTTCCATCAACCTGCACCAAGTTGCATGTGTGCATTGTGCCCCTGGCTGCGGTGCCACTCAATGCCGTAGTATCAAAATGCACCACATCTGTTGCAATATATAAGTGCAGTATGATATACGGTGCAGTATGATATACAGTGTTTTTTGAGTGGCAGTGCTTTCAGGGGCACAATGCAAACATGCAGGTAGGCCCGGCTTCTGGCTCCCCGGCACCATCAACTGGACCCAAGCTGCATGTGTGCATTGTCCACCTGAAAGCGGCGCCACTAAAACGCCGTATATCATAGTGCACCAGATCTATCACAGTATATACCAGGGCAGCAGGGATGTTATATATACCAACAGATGTGGTGCATTCTGGTACTGCGGTGTTGAGTGGCACCGCAGCCAGGGGCACAATGCACACATGCAGCTAGGGGCAGGAAAATGGGTCCCTGGTACCATCAACCTGTCCCGAGCAGCATGTGTGCATTGTCCGCCTGAAAGCGTTGACACTCACCGTAGTATCAGACTGCACCACATTTGTTGGTATGTATAACAAGGGCACCAGTAATTGAGAATCACCCTACATTTGAAAGAGACCTGTCTGCTCCTCCTCCTCTTGTCCCCCCTGTGACCTCAAGGAGGTCAAAATTGCGGAGGAGACGGTGGATGTGTGGCTGCCTTGGGAAGGGTAGCTGGTTTGAGGAGGAGATTGGAAAGTTGGGGAAGAGTGGGTGGATGGGGGTGAGGGTTGACGAAAATGGGGAGGGTGGCTGGTTTGATGAGGAGGGGTTTGAGGAGGATGGAAAGTGGAGGTAGGGTAGATGGATGGGGCCTGCGGTTGCGGATAACCGGAATGGTAGCTGTGATGCAGAGTAGTAGATGAAGGGTAGGTGGGTGGTGGTGAAGTGAAGGTCAATGGGAGATGAGGAGCAGGTGCTTGAGGTTCTGGCCCATGAACGTTCCACTCTGGTGTCAGTTGTCCTGAGAGTGTTTGGTACAAAACCTGTGACACCAGGCGCTGGCACTCTACTTGCTGCTGTGCAGAAACCTTTCCGCTTAGTTTTGCTCACATATGATGCAAAGTCATCAAACTCATCTGGTTTCTAGAGCAGCTGTGAACGGGCCTCCAATAGTAGAGGGTCTTCTACAAATTTTGTTTTCCGTGGCTTCCTCCTGCCAGTCTCTCGCTGTGGAGAGGTTGGTTCCTCTGGGGAGGTATTGATGAGGGCAGGGGTATGGCTGAGGTCTTCTTCAGGTGTCTGTAGGGTAAAGAGAAACATATTTAGTGGATAGTCAAACTTTTTTTTTTCTTTTACAGTTCCATACAAGCGTGGCAGAATGGCAAGCTATTGCAGAGGACTTTGACAGGCGCTGGAATTACCCAAACTGTGGTGGTGCAATAGATGGGAAACGTGCGCATCACCAAACCCACCAACAGCGGGTCGGTCTACTTCAATTATAAAGGCTACTTTAGCATTGTTCTCATGGCGGTGGTCAATGCAAACTATGAGTTTATTTTGCTGGATGTTGGGAAAAATGGTCGTTGCTCGGATGGTGGATCGTTGAAAAATATGCGCTTCTATGATAGGCTCACCACAAACACCATTCATCTGCCGCCTGTGGAGTAAACAAAGAATGGCCTGGGATTTGTGTTCGTGGCAGATGAGGCCTTCGCACTGCACGAACACATAATGAAGCCCTACCCGCAAAGAGTCCTGAACCACGATAGGCGCATTTTTAACTACCGCCTTCCTAGGGCCCGCAGGGTTGTTGAGAATGCATTTGGCATTCTCGGCAACTGATTCAGGATGTTCCACAAACCCATTAACATGAGGCTGGACAAAATTGACTGTGTAGTAACACCATTTTGTATACTACACAACATGCTCCGTCGCAAGGCCACGAGGCAAATGCTTTTGCTCCCAGCAGGACCGGAAGATCCCAACCAGCCAGTGGTGACAGCGCCGATTTGCTTGGTGGGACCACCTGCAGCAACTATACACAGCACTGCAAGGGCAAAAGAGGTCCGGGAAAAATATAATGCCTTCTTCAATGGGGAAGGAGCTGTGGCATGGCAGGAGGAATGTATTATGTAAAAAATTCTTAAAAGCAGCTTACCCCTTCGGCCTCCTCCACGTCCAGACTTCCCTCATCGGACTCTGCCATCACCACTAGGGACTCCTTAGCTGACCTTTTCTCCAGGAGGAAGTTGAGATCTTTGTAGAACCACAGCTGCGGCACATACACCTTGTCTGCACCGGCCCCTGACCTCTTGGACTCCTCCACCTTGCGGTTCTCTTTGACAAAGACTGTCCGTAGATTGGCGATTTTCTTCCGGACCCAGGCCACCGAGGCAGCAGAGTTGGTTGGCTTGGAGTACTCCACCATGCGTGTATAAGCAGCCTCCCTCTTCTGCTTGTTGCTGTAGTCTGGTGAGGACATCAGCCACAGACACTCCTCCTCACGGTACAGGCTGATGAAGCCAGAAAGAAACTCGTGGTTCTCATAGGACATCTGCAGAATGCAAAAAAAGGAAAATTAATAAACATGAAAAAAGTTCCATTATTCTGGTTAAATAAAGTTTGTTTTCTAGTTACTGGTGTGAGCTATCTTAAATATGTTGTGAGAATACATTGGTGTGCAGCAGCATAATGGTGGGATGTGGGTTGCAGTGGCGCAGTTTATTGGCGTTTAGGGCGCAGCTGCCTGGGGCTTGCAGTGGTGCAGCGTTTTGGGCGAGGGGCCAGTATAATGGTGGGTGCAGCAGCATAACGGTGGGCAGTGGTGGTAAAAAAGAATAATAGTCATTGGTGGCCAGTGGCGCAGTATAGTGGCGTTTAGGGCGCAGCCGTATGGGGCTTGCAGTGGCGCAGCATTTTGGCCAGGGGGCCTGTATAATCGTGGGTAAGCAGCATAAACGGTGGGCAGTGTGGGTAAAACAGTGTAATAGTCATTGGTGGCCAGTGGCGCTGTATAATGGCGTTTAGGGCGCGGCCGCATGGGGCTTGCAGTGGCTCAGCATTTTGGGCAGGGGGCCTGTATAATCGTGGGTAGAGCAGCATAAACGGTGGGCAGTGTTGGTAAAACAGCATAATAGTCATTGGTGGCCAGTGGAGCAGTATAATGGTGTTTAGGGTGCGGCCGCATGGGGCTTGCAGTGGCGCAGCATTTTGGGCAGGGGGCCTGTATAATCATGGGTAGAGCAATATAATGGTAGGCAGTGTTGGTAAAAAAGAATAATAGTCATTGGTGGCCAGTGGTATAGCCTGCCTACCTTGTCTGGTGTTTGGGAGCTCAGCAGCGTGCTTGCAGCCTCCTCTCCAGTCTTGTGCGCAGTGAGGGGAAGAGGAGTGTACAAGAAGTCGGCTCCTGTCTTCACATATCGCACATTGCGGTGTGATACATCGAAAGTGGTAAAAAAACAGCATGCGATCACGCCGCGATTCGATAAAAATTAAGTGCAGCACATACTATCTTGAGACTAGAGATTTGACCGGCGTGCTCGCACATCGCTTCGAAAGGTACCTAAAATGTGCATGTAATCCTCCGATTTCTCTCACAGATCCAGTCGAAATCGAAGGTTAGTACCGATTATCTCACAAGTGTATGGGCACCATTACTGAGCCTTTAGTTGTATTGTAAATATTAATCAGTATCTTAATGTGTATTTCTTCTTACATTGAATAAAGCAACATTACTATTTCTCTTACGTCCTAGAGGATGCTGGGGACTCCGTAAGGACCATGGGGTATAGACGGGCTCCGCAGGAGACATGGGCACTCTAAAGACTTTAGAATGGGTGTGCACTGGCTACTCCCTGTATGCCCCTCCTCCAGACCTCAGTTAGATCCTGTGCCCAGAGGAGACTGGGTGCATTGCAGGGGAGCTCTCCTGAGTTTCTCTGAAAAAGACTTTTGTTAGGTTTTCTATTTTCAGGGAGCACTGCTGGCAACAGGCTCCCTGCTTCGAGGGACTGAGGGGAGAGAAGCAGACCTACTTAAATGATAGGCTCTGCTTCTTAGGCTACTGGACACCATTAGCTCCAGAGGGTCGGAACTCAGGTCTCACACTCGCCGCTCGTCCCAGAGCCGCGCCGCCGTCCTCCTCACAGAGCCGGAGAGATAGAAGCCGGGTGAGTATAAGAAGAAAGAAGACTTCAAAGGCGGCAGAAGACTTCAGATATTCACTGAGGTAACGCGCGGCTGTAACGCTGCGCGCCATTGCTCCCACAAGTACACACACAGCAGGCACTGTAAGGGTGCAGGGCGCAGGGGGGGCGCCCTGGGCAGCAATATTAGCCTCAAAGGGACACTAGTAGATGAATTGGGTACTGCTGAGGTGGTATATTAATAAACCCCCGCCAGTATAAATAATTTGAGCGAGACCGAAGCCTGCCGGTGAGGGGGCGGAGCTTGATCCTCCAGCACTAACCAGCGCCATTTTCTCCACAGCACACTGCAGAGAAGCTGGCTCCCCGTACTCTCCCCTGCTGAACACGGTTACAGAGGGCAGAAAAGAGGGGGGGGGGCAACATTTAATTGGCGCAGTGAGTGTATTTATATATTTTTATAAAAGCGCTTTACTAACTGGGATTTTATTCCAGTGTCCGGTGGCACTGGGTGTGTGCTGGCATACTCTCTCTCTGTCTCTCCAAAGGGCCTTATTGGGGGACTGTCTCCATATAGATATATCCCTGAGTGTGTGGGGCTGTCGGTACGTGTGTGTCGGCATGTCTGAAGTGGAAGGCTCATCTAAGGAGGAGGTGGAGCAGATGATTGTGGTGTCTCCGTCGGCAACGCCGACACCTGATTGGTTGGACATGTGGAATGTTTTAAATGCAAATGTGGCTTTGTTACATAAGAGATTAGACAAAGCAGAGTACAGGGATAATTCAGGGAGTCAATCAATGGCTTTGACGGTGTCACAGGGCCCTTCGGGGTCTCAAAAACGTCCCATATCCCAAATAGCAGACACTGATACCGAAACGGATTCTGACTCCAGTGTCGACTACGATAATGCGAGGTTACACCCAAGGGTGGCCAAAAGTATTCATTATATGATTATTGCAATAAAAGATGTTTTGCATATCACAGATGACCCCTCTGTCCCTGACACGAGGGTATTCATGTTTAAGGAAAAGAAACCTGAGGTAACCTTTCCCCCATCTCATGAGCTGAACGCGTTATTTGAAAAAGCTTAGGAAACTCCAGACAAAAAACTGCAGATTCCCAAGAGGATTCTTATGGCGTATCCTTTCCCTGCACAGGACAGGGTACAGTGGGAATCCTCGTCCAGGGTGGACAAGGCTTTAACGCGCTTATCCAAGAAGGTGGCACTACCGTCACCATACACGGCAACCCTCAAGGATCCTGCTGATCGCAGACAGGAAACTACCTTAAAATCAATTTATACACATACGGGTGCTTTACTCAGACCGGCGATAGCATCGGCTTGGGTTTGTAGCGCAGTAGCAGCTTGGACGGATACCTTGTCAGCTGACATTGATACCCTAGATAGGGATACCATTTTATTGACCTTAGGTCACATTAAAGACGCAGTCTTATATATGAGAGACGCTCAGAGAGACGTTGGGCTGCTAGGTTCAAGAGCCAACGCCATGGTGATTTCTGCTAGGCGAGCCCTGTGGACCCGCCAGTGGACGGGTGATGCCGACTCAAAGAGGCATATGGAAGTTTTGCCTTACAAGGGTGAAGTTTTATTTGGGGAAGGTCTCGCGGACCTGGTTTCCACAGCTACCACGGGTAAATCTACTTTTTTGCCTTATGTTCCCCCACAACAAAAGAAAACTCCACAATATCAGATGCAGTCCTTTCGGTCGCATAAGTCCAGGAGAGGTCGGGGCTCTTCCTTCCTTGCCAGAGGTAAGGGTAGAGGGAAAAGAATGCCTGCTACGGCTAGTTCCCAGGAGCAGAAGTCCTCCCCGGCTTCTACTAAATCCACCGCATGACGCTGGGGCTCCACTGAGGGAGTCCGCGCTGGTGGGGGCACGTCTTTGACTCTTCAGCCACATCTGGGTTCAGTCAGACGTGGATCCTTGGGCGATGGAAATTGTATCCCAAGGCTACAAGCTGGAATTCAAAGACGTGCCTCCTCGCCGATTTTTCAAATCGGCTTTACCAGCTTCTCCCCCAGAGAGGGAGATAGTTTTAGCTGCAATTCAAACGCTGTGTCAACAGCAAGTGATTTTCAAGGTTCCCCTAATGCAACAGGGAAAAGGGTACTATTCAACCCTATTTGTGGTCCCGAAACCGGATGGCTCGGTCAGACCCATTCTAAATTTAAAATCCCTAAACCTGTACTTGAAAAAGGTTCAAGTTCAAGATGGAATCGCTCAGGGCAGTTATCTCCAGCCTGGAAGGGGGGGATTTTATGGGTCACTAGACATAAAGGATGCATACCTTAATGTCCCCATATATCCTCCTCATCAGGCGTACCTGAGATTCGCTGTACAGGACTGTCATTACCAGTTTCAGACGTTGCCGTTTGGGCTTTCCACGGCCCCAAGGGTTTTCACCAAGGTAATGGCGGAAATGATGGTGCTCCTGCGCAGGCAGGGAGTCACAATTATCCCGTACTTGGACGATCTCCTGATAAAAGCGAGATCAAAAGAACAGTTGCAGAAAAGCGTGTCGCTCTCCCTGAAAGTGCTGCAGCAGCATGGCTGGATTCTAAATCTACCAAAGTCACAGTTGGTTCCAACGACTCGGCTATCTTTCTTAGGCATGATTCTGGTCACGGAACTAAAGAGGGTTTTTCTCCTGATGGAAAAAGCCCAGGAACTCCAGAACATGGTCAGAGACCTGTTAAAACCGAAAAGAGTGTCAGTCCATCAATGCACTCGAGTACTGGGAAAAATGGTGGCGACCTACGAGGCCATACCCTTCGGCAGGTTTTATGCGAGGACATTTCAGTGGGACCTTCTGACCAAGTGTTCCGGGTCCCATCTTCAGATTCATCAGAAAATAAGCCTGTCCCCCAGGGCCAGGGTGTCTCACCTGTGGTGGCTGCAGAGTGCTCACCTTCTAGAGGGTCGCAGGTTAGGCATTCAAGACTGGGTTCTGGTGACCACGGACGCGAGCCTCTGAGGATGGGGAGCAGTCACACAAGGAAGAAATTTTCAGGGACTATGGTCAAGCCAGGAGGCTTGTCTACACATCAACATACTGGAATTGAGGGCCATATACAATGGCCTACGACAAGCGGAGAATCTTCTTCGCGACCTACCGGTTCTGATTCAATCAGACAACGTCACAGCCGTGGCCCATGTAAACCGCCAAGGCGGGACAAGGAGCAGAGTGGCAATGGCGGAAGCCACCAGGATTCTTCACTGGGCGGAAAATCACGTAAGCGCTCTGTCAGCAGTCTTCATTCCGGGACTGGACAACTGGGAAGAAGATTTCCTCAGCAGACACGATCTCCATCCAGGAGAGTGGGGACTTCATCAAGAAGTTTTTGCAGAGATAACAAGTCTTTGGGGCCTTCCTCAAATAGACATGATGGCGTCGCGTCTCAACAAGAAACTTCGGAGGTATTGTGCCAGGTCAAGGGACCCTCAGGCAGTAGCGGTAGACGCCCTGGTGACACCATGGGTGTTTCAGTCGGTCTATGTGTTCCCTCTTCTTCCTCTCATCTCAAAAATATTGAGAATCATAAGACGAAAAAGAGTGCAGACAATACTCATTGTTCCAGATTGGCCTCGAAGGGCCTGGTATTCAGATCTTCAGGAGATGCTCACAGAAGATCCATGGCCTCTTCCTCTCAGGGAGGACCTGTTGCAGCAGGGGCCCTGCATGTTCCAAGACTTATCGCGGTTACGATTGACGGCATGGCGGTTGAACACCGAATCCTAGCTGGGAAAGGTATTCCGGAGGAAGTCATCCCTACTGATAAAGGCTAGGAAGGAGGTGACGGCGAAAGTATGTATCTTGGTGTGAAGCCAAGAAAGCTCCTACGGAAGATTTCCACCTGGGCCGTTTTCTCCAATTTCTACAGACAGGAGTGGATATGGGCCTAAAGTTAGGCTCCATTAAGGTACAGATTTCGGCCCTATCTATATTCTTTCAGAAGGAATTGGCTTCTCTCCCAGAAGTCCAGACTTTTGTGAAGGGAGTGCTGCACATACAGCCTCCTTTTGCGCCCCCAGTGGCACCATGGGACCCTAACGTGATGTTACAGTTCCTAAAATCTCACTGGTTTGATCCTCTTCAAACAGTTGAATTAAAATTTCTCACTTGGAAGGTGGTCATGTTGTTGGCCTTGGCATCTGCAAGGCGGTATCCGAATTGGCGGCTTTGTCTCACAAAAGCCCCTATCTGGTTTTCCATGTGGACAGAGCAGAGTTGAGGACTCGTCCTCAATTTTTGCCTAAGGTGGTTTCATCGTTTCATATGAACCAACCTATAGTGGTGCCTGTGGCTACGGGAGACTTGGAGGATTCCAAGTCCCTGGATGTAGTCAGGGCCTTAAAAATTTATGTAGCCAGGACGGCTCGGGTTAGGAAAACAGAGGCGCTGTTTGTCCTGTATGCAGCCAACAAAGTTTGCGCCCCTGCTTCTAAGCAGACTATTGCTCGCTGGATCTGTCACACGATTCAGCAGGCTCATTCTACGGCTGGATTGCCGTTACCAAATTCTGTAAAGGCCCATTCCACTAGGAAGGTGGGCTCTTCTTGGGCGGCTGCCCGAGGCGTCTCGGCATTGCAGCTTTGCCGAGCAGCTACTTGGTCGGGTTCAAACACTTTTGCAAAATTCTACAAGTTTGATACCCTGGCTGATGAGGACCTCATGTTTGCTCAATCGGTGCTGCAGAGTCATCCGCACTCTCCCGCCCGGTTTGAAGCTTTGGTATGAACCCCATGGTCCTTACGGAGTCCCCAGCATCCTCTAGGACGTAAGAGAAAATAAGATTTTAAACCTACCGGTAAATCTTTTTCTCCTAGTCCGTAGAGGATGCTGGGCGCCCGTCCCAGTGCGGACATATTTCTGCAAGACTTGTATATAGTTGTTGCTTACATAAGGGTTATGTTACAGTTAAGATCAGTCTTTGGCTGATGCTGTTTTGTTCATACTGTTAACTGGTGGCGTATATTCCATGTTATACGGTGTGGATGGTGTGGGCTGGTATGAATCTTGCCCTTAGATTAACAAAAATCCTTTCCTCGTACTGTCCGTCTCCTCTGGGCACAGTTTCTCTAACTGAGGTCTGGAGGAGGGGCATAGAGGGAGGAGCCAGTGCACACCCATTCTAAAGTCTTCAGAGTGCCCATGTCTCCTGCGGAGCCCGTCTATACCCCATGGTCCTTACGGAGTCCCCAGCATCCTCTAAGAACTAGGAGAAAAAGATTTACCGGTAGGTTTAAAATCTTATTTTTACTATTCTTGGTGCTAGAGGGAAAATATAAAAATTGGGAGCTTGGTTGCTCTACATAAAATACATCTGCTGAAGGAAAACTTAAATATTTATACAAAGACTAAACATAGTACAGTATAATATAATCACAATGTAGAATGAACATATTCTGAGAGTATGCATATAGAGTGACTCATAGAACATTTAAAAAGCTATTAAATCCTCCACAAATGTGAATTTTATAACTACCTCATCACAATAAATGTATCAGTGTCCCTCTCCCTTTGGGAAGGACTTAAGTGGAAAACGGTGCTGGGCTAACATAGTTAATCACAGTAAAGAGCAGCAGAGGGGCCACCTTTTGGATGAAGAACACAGGAGGAGAGGGGCCACCACTGGATGAAGAACATAGCAGCAGAGGGCCTTTACACTATTACTTTATTATAGAGGAAAAAGGGGGGTACTAGGACTGCACACCCTATTTTAAATATAAGAGGTGCTACCATGCTGAGGCTTCTAGTAACACACAGGAAAAAGAAAAATGCTGGTGCATTGCAGTCAAAATAATGTTGATAAACTCTTACAATTAACATGGAATATACTATAAGTGAAGTTCTTAGCAGAAATTTGGCCAAATATGGGGTCCATCCACTGCTTCCAGGTGAGCTTCATTAGATGGGTCCCTAACACCCTTAGTACTGAAACATACACATTTGTCCAGGTCTTACCTTTTACATTTATCCTGGTACCCCCTTTTTCTTCTTTATTTGTTTATATATTGTACACTTGAAGGCGAGGCTCCTTCATTCTTGTACTAGCACCCCTCCTATCTACCCTCAGGTGTTTTTTTTAGCACAGATTCTTGCATTGCTGACTGCATATTGAAATGGGTCCCTAAATGTTAGGGACCCATTAATAAAGTTCACCTTGACACCAGTGGCAGAACTTGTGAGTGGTGGGCCTAGGTCCAAAAATAAAATTTGGGTCCCCCTCCTCCACCCGAACCTAAGTTCATAATATGCCACACGGCAGTGCGTGACAGGGAGAGGCAGAGATTGACAGTGTAAGGCAGGGGAGTCAGAGAGTGACAGTGGAAGGCAGGAAGAGGGTGACGGAGAGACAGTGGGTGACTTGGGTACAAGCATAATGTGCTGCGCAGTGCAGATAACAGGGCATGTACATTGATGGGGGCAGTAACACAGCGGCCTCTGCACTGCGACAGGCACCCCCACCTCTTGTGCTTTCTTCAGTTTGGCACTCGGTTAGGAAGACTCTGACAGTGCCAGTTATACCTGTTGTGAATTGCCTTTAATTCACAGACAGCATGACTCAGAAATAATGTACAGCTGTTACTTAGAGACAGTAAGTGTCTGTGATCATTAGCACTGATAAGTGGCAGGACTATCACCCGGCACACACAAGGCCAGCCCTGCCTCCCTAAGGTAAGGGGCAGGTCCCTCAGGCAGTGGAGCCCACTCTGCTCTCTGCACTGGCCCATTCATCCAACATTGCTCAAAACGGTCTGCAGAAGGTAGGGGTTTGGGGTTAACTCATTGCTGGTCTGGGCAGCAATGTGCCACTTAGTGCTCAGGGGCTTCGGTGCAATGCACCTGCTGCACCAATGGTAGTTCCGCCTCTGCTGGACATGGTGGGCCCATATAATTACTGAATAAGGTCCATAGAGCGGTGATGAAAGAGTATGGTATACTGGCAGCACACAAGGCTCCACATTTCCATTAAATTGCAATGTCCCTAAAATGAAATGTGAAGAGCTGTAGTCTTTCAGGGCCAGTAAATAAGGCAGTTTACTACTCTATACCGGTTGAGTGTCCCTTATCCAGAATTCTAAATCACACATTTTTGGTTCCCCTACTGAGATAATGACACATATATATGTATATTATATTATATTATATATCTATATAATATAGCTATATATACACATAATATGTAATATATATGTCATTATCTCAGTAGGGGACCCAAAAATGTGGGATTTTTATTTTTGGATAAGGGATACTCAACCTGTATTACACTTGTGAAAGTAATTGTGACCCTTAAACATATCCAGAGGTATTCCTTCCAGAAACAATTTATCATCAGGTCTTAGGAAATATTTGTGGTTTTCAATATTTTTTTCCTATAATTCATAAAAGTCTTGTATAAAACAAGTTGTACTGTATTTTAAATGTAGTTTTTCTCACAGTAGGATTTACCCCAGCGCAGTACATACATCCAAACGACCTGCAGCCTTTTAAATGAAACACTATGGGGTATATTCAGCTAGGGTCGGATCCATTCCGACATGCATTTGTCGGAATGGATCCGACAACCCCTATTCAATCTCATCTCAATTCGACTTTTAAAAGTGAGATTGAGGGACCCAGAGGAGGAGAGGGGGGGAGCCGCGGGGACAGCCGCGGACAGATGGAGGAGAGCAACGCTACAGTAGCGCTGCAGGAGGATGTCACACAGCCGCCCGACCTCACAGCAGTGTCCACCCAGCTCCAGCAAGCGTGACCTCACTTGCTTGAGCCGGGTGGACGCTGCCGTGAGCGGCGCGGCTGTGAGACATCCTGCTACAGCGCTGTGCTGTAGCGCTGATCTCCCCTGTATGTCTGCGGCTGTCCCCCGTCTCCCCGCAGCTCTCACCCTCTACTCCTCTCGTCGGACTGAGATGGTCAGAAACAGGGCCAAATCCTGTCGCATTTGGCCCTGTTTCACTCAAAAGTACGTGAATCGGCAGCTATACCGCCGATTCACGTACTATTCGACAAGTCGAATTCCACGACTTGTCGAATAAAAACTGCTGGGACTGAATAGGTCGAATCACGATTGGACCTTTAAAAAGTCGAAAACTGCCGTCTTTTCGACAGACGGCAGTTTTTGACACCAATTGAATATACCCCAATACCTGCTTATTACTGCACGCTGCGTGCTGACTGTTCTTCTAAATGTCCCACAGAACAATGAAAACCTTGGCAGCATTGATGGCTGCATTCTTGTGCTGTAGTAGAGAGCAAATATACATACATTTTGATTAATATTAGATCTGTGAGGGCTCCATGCAGAGGTACAAATGGAGGGTGGGGGTGGGTTACTAATAACCAGACCCCGGTCACATTTTATTATTTTGGAGGGGCATGACAAGGAATTTCGGTCACGCCTGCTCACCAGTACACAGGCCCTTGAAAGCTCTTGACGGCCTGTTCTTTTATCTATATTATAAACTTGCAGCACGTTTGCATATCACACCCAGAGCCGGCCTTAGGCATAGGCAAACTAGGCAAATGCCTAGGGCATTTGGTATGCTTGGGGGCACCAGCAGCTTCTGCTGATTAAAATGATATGCGGCATGCCTATATTCTGTGTGTGACTGCGGCTGTATCTGCATACGAAATGCTACGTTGCAGTGTATTCCTGGAAATCACTGTAATGTAGCATTTCATATGCAGATACAGCAGCAGTCGCACACAGAATATAGCCATACTGCATATCATTTTAATCAGCAAAAGCTGCTTGTGCGTCCTAGCCACAAAGTAATGCAAATAAGATGCATTCTCATAAACAAAAGGTGCCCAACCTTAGCAGAGCTGCCAACTGACTCATGCCAGGCATCTCCTGCAGAACTAGCGGCGGTGCTAGGGGGCACCAGCCAAAATCTTGCCTAGGGCATCATATTGGTTAGGGCCGGCTCTGATCACACCTGATTGAAGTGAGAACCTTCCCAAACAATTTATATCATTTTCGGAATGGTTCCTACTTTAATAAAATTGTGACTAGGACTTTGTTTTGTTTGCTTGTTAGAGAACAGCAAATAGAATAATCTCTTGCTCCTTTCCTTTGCTGTTATCAGTGCTGTATTATTTGGTGTCAGTAAAATGTGACCACTTATGATTTTACACAACGTTATTATTTCTTAGGAAAGTTCAAAGTACATTGCAGCTCTTGTTTTTTCCTGGCTTGGTTCCCTGTCAGATTGATTTCCTGCTTTCTCTTCTGATAACAACGCACAAATTGCAGCGTGTACACATTTCTAGCTACATTTATCTCTTTGAAAAAGACTTGCTTGCTATGGGTGTGAATGCTTTTCAGCTTTGTGTTACTGCAGCATCTTTACCTCAAAGGTGCCAATTCAGTATGGCGCAATAAGGGAAGTTTTTCGCTTGCATAAATATACTGCACTTTGATTTTCATATCCGATTTTCTCTTACGTCCTAGAGGATGCTGGGGACTCCGTAAGGACCATGGGGTATAGACGGGCTCCGCAGGAGACATGGGCACCTATAAAGAACTTTTAGTATGGGTGTGAACTGGCTCCTCCCTCTATGCCCCTCCTCCAGACCTCAGTTAGATCTTGTGGCCAGAGGAGATAGGGTGCATTACAGGGAGCTCTCCTGAGTTTTTCTGTGTAAAATAATTTTTGGGGTAATTCCAAGTTGATCGCAGCAGGATTTTTGTTAGCAATTGGGCAAAACCATGTGCACTGCAGGGGAGGCAGATATAACATGTGCAGAGAGAGTTAGATTTGGGTGGGGTGTGTTCAATCTGCAATCTAATTTGCAGTGTAAAAATAAAGCAGCCAGTATTTACCCTGCACAGAAATAAAATAACCCACCCAAATCTAACTCTTTCTGCATATGTTATATCTGCCTCCCCTGTAGTGCACATGGTTTTGCACAATTGCTATCAAAAATCCTGTTGCGATCAACTTGGAATTACCCCCTTTGTTAGGTTTTTTATTTTCAGGGAGCACTGCTGGCAACAGGCTCCCTGCATCGTGGGATTGAGGAGAGAGAAGCAGACCTACTTAAATGATAGGATCTGCTTCTTAGGCTACTGGACACCATTAGCTCCAGAGGGAGTTGGAACGCAGGTCTCACCCTGGGGTTCGTCCCGGAGCCGCGCCGCCGTCCTCGTCGCAGAGCCGGAAGATAGAAGCCGGGTGAGTATGAGAAGAAAAGAAGACTTCAAGGCGGCAGAAGACTGCAGATCTTCATGAGGTAAGCGCGCAGCGGTAACGCTGCGCGCCATTGCTCCCACACAACACACACAGGCACAGATGGGTGCAGGGTGCAGGGTTGGGGGGTGCCCTGGGCAGCAATAAACCTCGTTTTTGGCACAAATATATATATTAGGCTGCGGAGGCAGCAAATAGACGATCCCCCGCCATTTTTATTAAATTGAAGCGGGACCGAAGCCCGCCGCTGGAGGGGGCGGAGTTTGATCCCTCAGCACTAACCAGCGCCATTTTCTCCACAGAAGCTGCAGAGAACGCTGGCTCCCCGGACTCTCCCCTGCTGAACGCATCGGAGGGCTGAAAAAAAGAGGAGGGGGGCACATAATAAATAAAAGATGTTTTGCATATCACAGACGACCCCTCTGTTCCCGACACGAGGGTGCGCATGTATAAGGAAAAGAAACCTGTGGTAAACTTTCCTCCATCTCATGAACTTAATGAGTTATTTGAAAAAGCGTGGGAATCTCCAGATAAGAGACTGCAGATTCCCAAAAGGGTTCTTATGGCGTACCCTTTCCCTACACAGGACAGGGCACATTGGGAATCCTCTCCCATAGTGGACAAGGCTCTAACATGCCTGTCCAAGAAGGTGGTGCTGCCGTCTCCAGATACAGCGGCCCTCAAGGACCCTGTGGACCGCAGGCAGGAGACTACATTAAAGTCTATTTATACACATACTGGTACTTTACTTAGACCGGAAATTGCGTCGGCATGGGTATGTAGTGCAGTTGCAGCTTGGACAGATACCCTGTCAGCTGACCTTGATACCCTAGATAGGGATACTATTTTGCTAACTTTAGCACATATTAAGGACGCAGTCTTATATATGAGAGACGCTCAAAGAGACATTGGATTGTTGGGTTCTAGAGCCAATGCCATGGCTATTTCAGCGAGACGACCCTTATGGACCCGCCAATGGACGGGTGATGCGGATTCAAAAAAGCATATGGAGGTTTTACCCTATAAGGGTGATGTGTTGTTTGGGGATGGGCTCGCGGACCTGGTTTCCACAGCTACCGCAGGTAAATCTACCTTTTTACCTTTTGTTCCCCAACAGCAAAAGAAAACTCCACAGTATCAGATGCAGTCCTTTCGGTTGCAAAAGCCAAGAAGAGGTTGGGGCTCCTCCTTCCTTGCCAGAGGTAAGGGTAGAGGGAAAAGAACACCTGCCGCGGCGGGTTTCCAGGAACAGAAGTCCTCCCCGGCTTCTACAAAATCCACCGCATGATGCTGGGGCTCCCCTGCGGGAGTCCGCACCGGTGGGGGCACACCTTCGACTCTTCAGCCAGGTCTGGGTTTGGTCAGACGTAGATCCTTGGGTGATGGAGACAGTTTCCCAAGGCTACAAGCTGGAATTCGAAGAGGTGCCCCCACGCCAATTTTTCAAGTCGGCCTTACCAGCTTCTACCCCAGAGCGGGAAGTAGTGTTAGCTGCAATTCAAACGCTGTGTCAACAGCAAGTGATTATAAGGGTTCCCCTGAGCCAACAGTTAAAAGGGTACTATTCGACCCTCTTTGTGGTCCCGAAGCCGGATGGTTCGGTCAGGCCCATTTTAAATCTAAAATCCCTAAATCTGTACTTGAAACGTTTCAAATTCAAGATGGAATCACTCCGAGCTGTAATAGCCAGCCTGGAAGGGGGGGATTTTATGGTGTCACTGGACATAAAGGATGCTTACCTTCATGTCCCCATATATCCCGCTCATCAGGAGTACTGAGATTCGCGGTACAGGATTGTCATTTCCAGTTTCAGACGTTGCCGTTTGGGCTTTCAACGGCCCCGAGGATTTTCACCAAGATAATGGCGGAAATGATGGTGATCCTGCGCAGGCAAGGAGTCACAATTATCCCATACATGGACGATCTCCTGATAAAGGCGAGATCAAAAGATCGATTACTGAAGAACGTGTCACTCTCTCTGAGAGTGCTCCAGCAACACGGTTGGATTCTCAATCTGCCAAAGTCACAGTTGGTTCCAACAACTCGACTATCGTTCCTAGGCATGATACTAGACACGGAACGAAAGAAGGTTTTTCTCCCGTTGGAAAAAGCCCAGGACCTCCAGAACATGGTCAGAGACCTGCTAAAGCCAAAAAGAGTGTCAGTTCATCAATGCACTCGAGTTCTGGGGAAAATGGTGGCAGCCTACGAGGCCATTCCCTTCGGCAGGTTCCATGCGAGGACGTTTCAATGGGACCTTCTGGACAAGTGGTCCGGGTCCCATCTACAAATACATCAGAAAATAACACTGTTCCCCAGGGCCAGGGTGTCTCTCCTATGGTGGCTGAAAAGTGCTCACCTTCTAGAGGGTCGCAGGTTCGGCATTCAGGACTGGGTTCTGGTAACCACGGACGCGAGCCTCCGAGGATGGGGAGCAGTCATTCAAGGAAGAAACTTTCAAGGACTATGGTCAAGCCAGGAGTCCTGTCTGCACATCAACGTGTTGGAATTAAGGGCCATATACAACGGCCTTCGACAAGCGGAGGGTCTTCTTCGCAACCTACCGGTTCTGATTCAATCAGACAATGTCGCAGCCGTGGCTCATGTGAACCGCCAAGGCGGGACAAGGAGCAGAGTCACGATGGCGGAAGCCACCAGGATTCTTCGCTGGGCGGAAAATCACGTAAGCGTTCTGTCAGCTGTCTTCATTCCGGGAGTGGACAACTGGGAAGCAGACTTCCTCAGCAGACACGATCTCCATCCAGGAGAGTGGGGACTTCATCAAGAAGTCTTTGCAGAGATAACGGGTCTTGGGGAGTTCCCCAAATAGACATGATGGCGTCACGCCTCAATAAGAAGCTTCGGAGGTACTGTGCCAGGTCCCGGGACCCTCAGGCAATAGCAGTAGACGCTCTGGTAACGCCATGGGTGTTCCAGTCGGTCTATGTGTTTCCTCCTCTGCCTCTCATCACAAAGGTGTTGAGGATCATAAGACGGAAAAGAGTACAGACAATACTCATTGTTCCAGACTGGCCTCGAAGCGCCTGGTACTCGGATCTTCAGAAGATGCTCGCAGAAGATCCTTGGCCTCTTCCGCTAAGGGAGGACCTGTTACAGCAGGGACCCTGCACGTTCCAAGACTTACCGCGGTTACGTTTGACGGCATGGCGGTTGAACACCGGATCCTAGCTGAGAAGGGTATTCCGGAGGAGGTCATACCTACTCTAATAAAGGCTAGGAAGGAGGTGACGGCAAAACATTATCACCGTATCTGGAGGAAGTATGTATCTTGGTGTGAAGCCAAGTATGCTCCTACGGAAGATTTCCACCTGGGCCGTTTTCTCCACTTTCTACAGACAGGAGTGGATATGGGCCTGAAGTTAGGCTCTGTTAAGGTACAGATTTCGGCCTTATCGATATTCTTTCAGAAGGAATTGGCTTCTCTTCCAGAAGTCCAGACTTTTGTGAAGGGAGTGCTACACATCCAGCCTCCTTTTGTGGCCCCAGTGGCGCCATGGGACCTGAACGTGGTGTTACAGTTCCTTAAGTCACACTGGTTTGAACCCCTTAAAACGGTTGAGTTGAAATTTCTCACCTGGAAGGTGGTCATGTTATTGGCCTTGGCTTCGGCAAGGCGGGTGTCTGAATTGGCGGCATTGTCTCACAAGAGCCCCTACTTGATTTTTCATGTGGATAGAGCAGAATTGAGGACTCGTCCTCAATTTTTACCTAAGGTGGTGTCTTCATTTCATATGAACCAACCTATCGTGGTGCCTGTGGCTACGAGTGACTTGGAGGATTCCATGTCCCTGGATGTAGTCAGGGCCTTAAAGATTTATGTAGCCAGGACGGCTAGAATTAGGAAAACAGAGGCTCTGTTTGTCCTGTATGCAGCCAACAAGATTGGCGCGCCTGCTTCAAAGCAGACTATTGCTCGCTGGATCTGTAACACGATTCAGCAGGCTTATGTTACGGCTGGATTGCCGTTACCACATTCAGTAAAGGCCCATTCCACTAGGAAGGTGGGCTCTTCTTGGGCGGCTGCCCGAGGCGTCTCGGCATTACAGCTTTGCCGAGCGGCGACTTGGTCGGGTTCAAACACTTTTGCTAAATTCTACAAGTTTGATACCCTGGCTGATGAGGACCTAGCATTTGCTCAGTCGGTGCTACAGAGTCATCCGCACTCTCCCGCCCGATTGGGAGCTTTGGTATAAACCCCATGGTCCTTACCGAGTCCCCAGCATCCTCTAGGACGTAAGAGAAAATAATATTTTAAACCTACCGGTAAATCTTTTTCTCCTAGTCCGTAGAGGATGCTGGGCGCCCGTCCCAGTGCGGAAAATCTGCAAGACTTGTATATAGTTATTATTGACATAAGGGTTATGTTACAGTTGGAATAGGTCTTGGACCAATGCTGTTGTTTGTTCATACTGTTAACTGGTTTTGGGTATTCCATGTTATATGGTATGATTGGTGTGGGCTGGTATGAATCTTGCCCTTAGTTTAACAAAATCCTTTCCTCGTGTTGTCCATCTCCTCTGGGCACAGTTCTCTAGTCTGGAGGAGGGGCATAGAGGGAGGAGCCAGTGCACACCCATACTAAAAGTTCTTTATAGGTGCCCATGTCTCCTGCGGAGCCCGTCTATACCCCATGGTCCTTACGGAGTCCCCAGCATCCTCTACGGACTAGGAGAAAAAGATTTACTGGTAGGTTTAAAATCTTATTTTTCTGCTCGTTAAACCCTGCAGTTCTCCCAAACGTATGCGGAGCAGGCAGTTCCATTGAATTGGTTGCAGCATGAGGTGTGACCAGTAGAAGTTACAGTCCTGATTTGAGTGCTCTGTCTTGATCAGGCAAGAAGGTAGGGTTACATGGTGTGGTATAGAAGATCTACCTTTAGTAGGTCTACAGTCATTATGTCAACCACATATGGTCGACAGATGAAAGGTCAACACTGAAAAGGTCACAAGGGTCAAAATGTCGACTTGACACAAAAATGGTCGACACCTTTTTTTTTCAATTTCTGGGGGTAGTGTGTATAGTTTTTTTAACTAGGACCACCATTTGTTAAACATGTCCCCTCGCGCACTCACTTTGCTCTCCATGCTTTGGGCACGGTGTCTCACGCTGCTTTTCTCGCCACAAGGTTACTAAAGGTTATGTTTTGTGACATGGATAGTCAAGGAATGAAAAAGTCCAAAAATGTGAAAAACCCAAAAAAACATTTGTCAACTATATCTGTGTCGACCATTGTCGACCATTGACATGTCGACCATATGAACATGTTGAACTTTTGAACTGGTCAACCTTGCCCAGTGTCAACATTTTATGTCGACCTGTTGTCCATGTCGACCTAATGAATGCCAACCAATAGTCTGGATCTGAGGTTGCATGTCCCATTCACTGCAGCTCTGCATAGATGCATTGAAAGGATGCTTTTATTATTATTATTATTATTACATTTTATTTATAAGGCGCCACATGTGTTTCGCAGCGCCGTACAAAGGACTGTACAGGGGACAAAACATTGCATTACAGTAAATAAATAACAGAAATAGAGTACAGGTAACAGAGCACCACACATTCTCAAGACATAATACAGCTAAGATGTAAGTATTGAGGGAGTGATCATCGTACTACTAGAGGCTGGTGGCCATAGATGGAGATGAGCCTTTACTAGCAGGATAAAGATGGTCGTTGAGTAGGGGAGAGCTGTGAGTGAAATGTGTTGAGAAGAGGGCTTAGATAACAAGAGGAAAGAGGGCCCTGCTCTGAAGAGCTAACAATCTATTGGGGAGGGGCGACAGACAGATGACAAGAGGTGCAGGCAAGTGGGAGGTAGCCTGATGGCAGTATGCAAGCAAAGCTGAGATGTTCACGGCATGAGGCAGGGGGGTGGAGGCGCGGCTTAAGCACTGGGTTATGCATCGGGAGGGTATGCTTTGATGAATAGGTGGGTTTTTAGTGCCCGTTTGAAGCTTTGCAAGGTTGTGGAGAGTCTAATGGAGCGGGGGAGGGGAAAGGTGCGGGGCCACTGTGTCGGAAGTGCTGGTCATACTTTGTGATTCATAGCCACGCCCCCTGTCTCGTGCATGCATGTTTGCTTCAATTTGACAATATAAAAATTTGGGAGGCATGTAGTGACTCAGTGCTGGTTCTTATTACAGATGCTCGCAGCTGGTATTAATAGAACAGTCGCAGGTGATACTTCTTAGAGAGCAGTTGCATTAGTTTTTAATTTTGAAATAATTCTAAATGTTTTTGGAATTTTTCACGGGTAAAGTATTGTCAAGCTCAAAAACAGGAAATAATGTGACCCTTAAATTTCATTTTAACTTAAACAATGTAGCATACAGAATAGGTTACATTGATATTTCCATGACACTTTAGTTATTGCATTGTAAGGATAATGCCAATCTCGGCTACATATAGTCACCAATATAAGATGTCATCTTATAGTTTTTATTTTATTTGAATTTTGAACATATTCTGTATTTTTTCACACAAATCCCATTTTCTGATTTTACACTGCATTATCGGGTTAATTACCGAGTTTTTACAGGGGCAGTCTAAAATTTTAGAGATTTTTCACTGGATTTTTTTGTACCTTCAAATGTGTCTGGGCCATATAAATGGGTACAAAAGGAAAAGGATGCAAAAACTGCATCTTAATTGCTAACATTGATTGTTTCCTCTCCGGAAAGAGCTTGGAGAGGAGATGCAGGGGGTGGCAATGGAGGTGGGGCTGAGCTACTCTCATAATAATGGCACGCATTCGGAGCATATTCGCAAATGGGGTGGGCCCAAAATGAAAACTACCTAGGGACACATTGCGAGTGACGGGATCTGCCGATGTTGGCAATGATGAGCGATGGTGGTCGGTGGTTTTTATGGGGGGGGGGGGGGGGGGGGGTGTCGATTGGGACCATGCTGTGTTTAGCCTCCATGGATGCTTCTGCATGTTGACGAAATCTGTGGAGTCGACGAACGACCTGTGGGTCGTTGACATGCCCACACACGCACCGTTCTCAAATGTTTTGTCGTTCCTATCGGTCGGAAACGCCCACATTGTTAAAAAAATATATCCGTGTGTTGGCACCTTAAGAAATACTGTAACAGGAAGGCTGACAGCTATGTTACAGTTTGCTAACCTGAAGTGTTTCCATAAGTTTTAAATGCAAATAAATGTTTTATTTTAGATTTTACTCGCTAATTATTCAACTACTCTGATTATTCCTGGACTTAATTGTCCTATAGTACTTGGTTTTCAAAGCTTTGTTTTAATTATGTGGTGGTGAAAACGTGGTTTGCTACACTTTGGTAGGGTCTTACCTGTCTGTTGGGAAATTACCATCATATATGCTTTTCATTGAGTGTTCTGACTGAGGAGACACATTTGGTTTGACAGGAAGGTGAATCTATCACAATGTTCTGAAACCTGGCCTAGATGGTCAGCCTTAAAGGCACACACTAAGGGGCAGATGTATTAAGCCTGGAGAAGGGATAAAGAAGTGATAAAGCAGTGATAAGTGCAAGGTGATAAAGCACCAGCCAATCATTACAGATTTGAAAAACAACAGTTAGGAGCTGATTGGCTGGTGCAGTCACCTTGCAATTATCACTTATTTATGCCTTCTCCAGGCTTTATACATCTGCATTGTGTGCTATCATTTGTATACATTAGTTGACCTCCTCAGCCCTGTCTCTTTTTTTTACTTCACCATTTTTATCTAACTTTGGGCCTAATTCTGAGTTGATCGCAGCATCAAATTTGTTAGCAGTTGGGCAAAACCATGGCCCTCATTCCGAGTTGTTCGCTCGTTATTTTCATTCGCATCGGTGCGAGTTTCCGCTAACTGCGCATGCGCAATGTTCGCACTGCGGCTGCGTCAAGTAAATTTGCTAAGAAGTTTGGTATTTTACTCACGGCATTACGAGGATTTTTCTTTGTTCTGGTGATCGGAGTGTGATTGACAGGAAGTGGGTGTTTCTGGGCGGAAACTGGCCGTTTTATGGGTGTGTGTGAAAAAACGCTGCCGTTTCTGGGAAAAACGCGGGAGTGGCTGGAGAAACGGGGGAGTGCCTGGGCGAACGCTGGGTGTGTTTGTGACGTCAAACCAGGAACGAAACTGACTGAACTGATCGCAGTGGCAGAGTAAGTCTGGAGCTACTCAGAAACTGCTAAGAAATTTCTATTCGCAATTTTGCGAATCTTTCGTTCGCAATTCTGCTAAGCTAAGATTCACTCCCAGAGGGCGGCGGCTTAGCGTGTGCACTGCTGCGAAAAGCGGCTAGCGAGCGAACAACTCGGAATGAGGGCCCATGTGCACTGCAGGAGGGGCAGATATAACATGTGCAGAGAGAGTTAGATTTGGGTGTGGCGTGTTCAAACTGAAATCTAAATTGCAGTGTAAAAATACAGCAGCCAGTATTTACCCTGCACAGAAACAAAATAACCCACCCAAATCTAACTCTCTCTGCACATGTTATACCTGCAGTGCACATGGGTGGTCATTCCGAGTTGTTCGCTATTTTTTTCGTTCGCACAACATATGCGCAAAGTTGCGAATACGTAGTAAAATAGCGAATATCCGCCCCCAACGGGTTTTAGCTATTTCGTACGCAGTATTACACAAAGTAGGCGTATGCCAAATGACAACGCATTAATGCGAACCCATCGCATAAGCACAAACCTCATCGTTAAAATCCGAACTCATCGTAGATTTACACATTCCTCTTAAATGTGCACAAGTTTTTGCGGAAAAACGCACAGCAATGGGGTTTTTTTTCCCTAATTTATATTACACCTTGCAATTCAAACTCAACAAGCGTTCCTCAATTACATATCCAATTAGTGTAATGATTGATTGTGTGCATGACCAATTAAGTCTGCAAAGAATACCTCAAGAACACTTTGTAGGCATAATTGGACATTACCAGGTTTGTTTATAAATAAGTGAAATAGATGTGTTAACTGTGCCTGACATAATGTAAAATAGCATAATTTTGAGTGGAGTTGTAGTGTGTGAATGTATGTGTTTACATGTTTTTGAAAACAATAAGCTACTAACAGCCTTAATTTGTATGTAAATAATAAGCCTAATAATCGTAAGTTTGTTGTGTTTTTTTTGTAAGTTAACCAATTTATGCTTGGCAATATGCTGTTCTTTTATTGCATTAAAAAACACAACAAGCGCTTAACTGTAAAAACAATTTTTTTAAATTTTATATAATTTTTTTTATTTTTTTATATCACAAAAATCAAACATTAAAATTAACAAAAATTTTGCAGCCTTTCTAGGTCTGCCAGCATGGCCTGCAAATGGGCCTTTAGGCTGGCCACGATGCCTGCCAGGCTTTTGGGATCTCCAACGGCACCATCTGAAATGCAGAGGAAAAATAAAATTTACAACATAACTAACATTACCTATTACACCAGCAATCCACAAAGCACACTTTCATAGCAAAGGAAATACATCATGGATGTTTGAATGTAAAAACACTAGCATACCAACACACAAGCATGCTCAGCAATGTTTGTCAATGATAAATTACAATGTGTAAAAGTGTACCACACCATGATGTACATTTACTAAGATGGGAGTTCTATTTAAGATGGGACATTGCCCATAGCAACCAATCACATTCCACATCTCTTCTAGAAGGTTCAAAATAACTGAGACGTTAATTCTGATTGGTTGCTATGGGCAACATCCCATCTTGAATAACACTCCCATCCTAGTACATGTAACCCCATGCTGCCCTTCATTCACATCTGGAGTGAAGCAGACTTGTCTTTTGTGGTGTTTGCCCTGCATCATCACACTGCATATCAACATCTTCAGAAGGACAACATATCCTAGCATGCCCACACTCCCTGAAAGGCTGCCTTACTACCTAAGGTCAAACAGATTTTAAAATTTCATCTAAAAATTTTGTGAGTGTAACTTTCACAACACAAATCATTGTGTCCTTAGCCTGGCTAACAAAGTGAAGCATGCGAGTTGAATGTGCAAATATTAGGAATACCCAGGCACAAGTGTAAAAGACCTACAACATACTAAACTCCACTCAGGTCTAACTGTTTCACTGACAACCTAGCACATATAAACCCTGTTGTCCTGGCAACCCTGTCGACCTAATGAGTGTCGACCTAAAGTGGACAGCCTAAACATTGCACACATAGACACTGTACATCTAATGATACTCACATAAATGTACAAGCAACATCTATACCATGAAGAAGAACACAAACATTTTTCCTTGGGCCAAGATTGGCCACAGTACAACACTGCATGTATTTTATTTTTAAGTTTAATTAGGTAACCAATACATTTTAAATGTAGAAAAACGTACTCTCATCTGCCACATGCGGACTCCCCGGAATCTCCGCAGGGGCTTCTTCTGCCCACTCACTGGGTGGGGAAGGGGGCTGGATGGGGGAAGGAGGCTGGATTGGGGTAGGAGGGTGGATTGGGGAAGGAGGCTGGATTGGGGAAGGAGGCTGGATTGGGGAAGGAGGCTGGATTGGGGAAGGAGGAGGGATTGGGGTGCTTTTTTCAGAGGGTGGGTCTGATTGAGAGGGGGAGGGGGGCAGAGAGGCTGTTTGGGCAACAGAGGGGGAGTGGGCCAGAGGGGGACTGGGAAAGAGAGGGGGAGGGGGCTGGAGTGGTAGTTTGGCCTTCAGAGGGGGAGGGGGACAGAGAGGGGTATTGGTAAAGAGAGGGGGAGGGGGGCTGAGAAGGGGACTGGGAAGAAGAGGGGGATTGGGCGACAGAAGGGGAGGGGGGCTGAGAAGGGGACTGGGAAGAAGAGGGGGATTGGGCACCAGAAGGGGAGGGGGGCTGAGAAGGGGACTGGGAAGAAGAGGGGGATTGGGCAACAGAAGGGGAGGGGGGCTGAGAAGGGGACTGGGAAGAAGAGGGGGATTGGGCAACAGAAGGGGAGGGGGGCTGAGAAGGGGACTGGGAAGAAGAGGGGGATTGGGCAACAGAAGGGGAGGGGGGCTGAGAACTGGCTTGGTCTGGGCTCCTAGCAGCAGCAGCTTCCCGTTGTGCTCGCCCTAGAATGACATATGTAATATTTAGGTTGTAGCATGAAAAATGTAAACAACAGCATATTCCTAACACACTGTTCTGTCCCATGTTAAAGACACAGGGGTAACATTAATACGTGTTTTTATTTTTTAAACTGGTGATGTTGCCCATAGCAACCAATCTGATTCTACGTAACAATTATTAAGCTGCTTCTATCAGATAATAGTTAGAATCTGATTGTTTGCTATAGGCAACATCACCAGTTCTTAAAACCTCCCACCTTATTAAATTTTGCCCACTGAGCAAGTTATTGGGTTCAGGTGACAGCCTGTGTAGCAACTCTGTACAACAACATTCACTTTTTCAGAAGCACCTTGCTACACAGTCAGTACTGCTTGCCCTAACCACACACACTGTGTCATGTTTATTCTACAATAGTTTATTGTCAGTGTGCAAATTTTCACACTATCACTTAGTGAAAATAGGCAAAGTTTATGCTAAAAATCTCAGTGTTATTTTATGTAATATGAAACTTACTGCGCCTACGTATGTCACGGATTTGTTGGCGGAGTTCTGCCAACAGGTCCGGCGTGCGCCTGCGGAGGTCGCTCCAGCGCCTCTCCAACTGAATGATGGTCCTCCTGCTCCAGGCGCGGGTTCGCAATAAGCGGCGGACCTCCGCGTAGGCCTCGCGCTTTACCCTATTTGGGATAAAGGGCCCTGCGCGGCCTACGCGGCGGTCCATTACCGCTACCAGGACGCGCAGCTCGCGGCGGGTAAAAGCTGCTGCACGCATGATGGCAATGGCGTTTTCAATATATGGGCTTATATTTATAGTGTGTGGTGGCATGTGATTGGTTGTAATTGCATGGTGTCATCTATAATAAACTTTATTGATATGTGTACATTAATGTGCAGGACAGTTTGTACAGTTCGCATGGGCGGAGATTCACACCCGCGGATACACACACACACACACACGCACACACACACACACACACACACACATATCATTGAGATATGGCTGCAAATCATAAACATGTAAGTCTACATATATAAATATATATATATATATATATATATATATATATATATATATAACATACAGTATCTCCACTATGTGGAAAAGACAGCACTCTCCAGATTAAAGTTTCAAAAAAATAATTAAAAAAATGGGTATTTATTATAAACTGGCTCCAGTTTCCCTACTTCATTTGACTTATGCTGCACTGCTGTACTGGATGTTTTGTTGCTGTATACCTTGAAAAAAGTCCCGGTGTGGACCGAAACGATGGACATTTCCTGGAAACTGTGAGAAAGACTTTATAACAAATACCCATTTTTTTGATTTGTGAAACTTTAATCTGGAGAGTGCTGTCTTTTCCACATAGTGGAGATACTGTATGTTGTACTATGGGCCCCATCTTTTACTAGATTGGACCCTGATTGGCACCCCATTAATTGCCTGTATTATGTGAGAGTGCAGGGATTCCCACTATATATATATATATATATATATATATATATTTGTTTTTTATATATATATATATATATATATATATATATATATATATATATTTAAAACAACATACACACATTTTTTTAGCCCTATTTTTGGGCTTAGAAAAAACAAAACTAAGTGTAACAATCTGTTTACTCACCACATTTTGCTGGAACAAACAGCTACACAAAGTCACAAATTTGTGGTTTTTTAGGATCAGATGGTGTGGCATTTTTATGGTAAAAAGATGCACAAGCCAAACAGAAAATTAAAAAAAAAAAAAAAAAAATATTGTTGTTTACATTCAAAACTACAAAAGTAATAAAAAAAAAATTGTATACAACAATCTTACACAACATACATGATAAGGAGAACATTACAGAAAAAAACTGTACTGAAACAATATAAAATACTCGCAAAACTCACTCAGAAATGTCCACCTTGCTTCAGTAATTTTCTGCATACACCCACACACACACAGGCTGCATGCAGGGTGTTTATATAGCCAGTGCAACAATTACTGGACCAATTTGCATAATACACACCTGCGCGGAATTCCGCACCGGAAAACACACGCAGCTATAAATAGCTAAACACTCGTGCATACACACATGCCACCAGCAACATGGCTACTCGTGAGCAGATGGCAGCAGAGATGGACGAAGTGCAGAAGCAGATGGCAGCTTTAGCACATCGAAGCCTAGCACTGCGGAGGCAGATGCTTGACTTTGGCAATGCTGATTTAGAAATAGCAGGACCCAGTACTAGACAAACTCCATCTTCTGATACCCAGGAGTTAGGAGTTAATCCCCTGCCAGACATAGATAGTGGGAAAACTGAGGGTGATTCCGGACTAGCAGCTCAAACACAAACTACACAAGCAGCTAGTGAAGAGGAGATGGTGAGGAAGGACAGGACGATAGCTCACAGGCTACATCCAAAAAAAAGAAAAGACAGCCCGCCTTCACTAAGAGGGAGTTACGGGTTTTGGTCACACAGGCCAAGCAAAAAATACATCGAGGACCCAAAAACATGGGTGCTGCAAACAAAGAGAGAATTTGGAGGGACATCACTGATTCTGTTAATGAAGTCGGCTCAATAGTCCGCACCTCGCAGGAAGTTCGAAGACGGTAAGTGTATATTGCCAGTCCATTTTCTGTGCCAAGTATTCTTAAAAAGTTAGTTAGATGTGATGTTGCCTATAGCAACCAAATGCATAACATGTGTACTATATATTAAAGCAGGTATTCATAATTTTTCTCTACCTTGCCCCTATTTTTCCACACATATGTAGTTGGGCCGACTTCAAATCCCGCCTGAAGGGCAAGAGGTCTGCGGAGTGGAATGCCTCGAGGGCAACAGGGGGAGGTCCAGCTGCCACTGTGGAATACACAGATCTTGAGGAGATGGCAATGGACTGTGTGAGCTACGAGGAGGGGGTTGGGGTGTCTCATATGGACACGGACCTGCCTGAAATACTCCATGCACATGACTTGCCAGGTAAGTTTACCCACATATTCCTAAAGAAATATTTTTTTGGTTCCAAAAGTCTCATATTGTTTTTTTCTACTCTTTTTCCACTCATTCTTCTATTTGCTTTGAACATAACACAGCACAGGTGGGTGAGCAGGTAGAGTCACAGGAGGGTTATGTGGCTGAGGCTGAGGTGGGGGGACCTAGTGTCTGTGCCAGTGTGGGACCACACATTCCATCTGTCCAGATACCAACTGGCCCCCCCACCCAACCCTCTGCTATCCCGGAAATCCTGACTGAAATAGCCAGGTATGGTGAGAGCCTGAATGCTTTTCAGGACAGGATGCTCCGGGAGGTAAGCCAGATACCTGTCCGGCTCACTGAGCACAGAACCAGTGTGGAGCAAGGTGTAGCTCAACTCTGCCAAGGTCTGGCAGAGATCAGGCAGGGCCAAGATCAACTCGCCTCCTCCTTCCAACAACTTGCCAATTCTATTCGGCAAGGGCTCCAGGACATCGCTGTCTCCCTTGCCCACAGTGGCAGAGAGCCAGCCACATCGGCTCCCTCCCCTCCCCCTGCCCAGGAAGAACATCCCACTGGGCAGGGCCCTCGAAGGTCGCTCCGCAGACCGAGCCATGAAGAACTACATCAGGCGGGGGAAAAAAAGAGAAAGTGATGTCTCTCCAGATGGGCAGCACCCATGTTTCTCTAACGTCCTAGTGGATGCTGGGGACTCCGTAAGGACCATGGGGAATAGACGGGCTCCGCAGGAGACTGGGCACTCTAAGAAAGATTTAGTACTACTGGTGTGCACTGGCTCCTCCCTCTATGCCCCTCCTCCAGACCTCAGTTAGAATCTGTGCCCGGACAGAGCTGGGTGCATTTTAGTGAGCTCTCCTGAGCTTGCTAATAAGAAAGTATTTTAGTTTAGTTTTTTATTTTCAGAGAGCTTCTGCTGGCAACAGACTCTCTGCTACGTGGGACTGAGGGGAGAGAAGAAAACCTACTAACTGCGGCTAGGTTGCGCTTCTTAGGCTTCTGGACACCATTAGCTCCAGAGGGATCGAACACAGGAACCTAACCTTGGTCGTCCGTTCCCGGAGCCGCGCCGCCGTCCCCCTCGCAGAGCCAGAAGCCGGCGGGTTGAAGCAAGAAGACGTCAAAATCGGCGGCAGAAGACTCCTGTCTTCATATGAGGTAGCGCACAGCACTGCAGCTGTGCGCCATTGCGCCCACACTAACCCACACACTCCGGTCACTGTAGGGTGCAGAGCGCAGGGGGGGGCGCCCTGGGCAGCAATTGATTACCTCCTGGCAAAAAAGCAGCATATATACAGCTGGGCACTGTATTATGCATGAGCCCCCGCCATTAATTTTACAAAAAATCGCGGGACAGAAGCCCGCCGCTGAGGGGGCGGGGCCTTCTTCCTCAGCACTCACCAGCGCCATTTTCTCTCCACAGCTCCGCTGAGAGGAAGCTCCCCAGGCTCTCCCCTGCAGACTCACGGTAGAAAGAGGGTAAAAAGAGAGGGGGGGGCACATAAATTTAGCACATTAATCATATATACGGCAGCTACTGGGTAAACACTAAGTTACTGTGTGATTCCTGAGTCATATAGCGCTGGGGTGTGTGCTGGCATACTCTCTCTCTCTGTCTCTCCAAAAGGCCTTGTGGGGGTCCTGTCCTCATATAGAGCATCCCCTGTGTGTGTGGTGTGTCGGTACGCGTGTGTCGACATGTTTGACGAGGAGGGCTATGTGGAGGCAGAGCAGGTGCAGATGAATGACGTGTCTCCGCCGAAGGCGCCGACACCTGATTGGATGGATATGTGGAAGGTGTTAAATGATAATGTAAACTCCTTGCATAAAAGGTTGGATAAAGCTGATGCCTTGGGACAGTCGGGGTCTCAGCCCATGCCTGATCCTACAGCGCAGAGGCCGTCAGGGTCTCAGAAGCGCCCACTATCCAAAATTGTTGACACAGATATCGACACGGATTCTGACTCCAGTGTCGATGACGATGATGCAAAATTGCAGCCTAAAATGGCTAAAGCCATCCGCTACATGATTATAGCAATGAAGGGTGTATTGCACATATCAGAGGTAAACCCTGTCCCTGACAAGAGGGTTTATATGTATGGGGAGAAAAAGCAAGAGGTGACTTTTCCCCCTTCACATGAGTTAAATGAGTTATGTGAAAAAGCGTGGGATTCCCCCGATAGGAAAGTGCTGATTTCCAAAAGGTTACTTATGGCGTACCCTTTCCCGCCAACGGACAGGATGCGCTGGGAATCCTCCCCTAGGGTAGATAAAGCTCTGACACGCTTATCTAAGAAGGTGGCCCTGCCGTCACAGGATACGGCCTCCCTAAAGAATCCTGCCGATAGGAAGCAGGAAAGTATCCTGAAGTCTGTTTATACACATTCAGGTACTCTACTGAGGCCGGCAATTGCGTCGGCCTGGATGTGTAGTGCTGTAGCAGCATGGACAGATAATCTGTCTGAGGAACTGCATACCTTAGACAAGGATACCATTTTACTGACCCTGGGGCATATAAAAGACGCTGTCCTATATATGAGGGATGCCCAGAGGGACATTTGCCTACTGGGCTCTAGAATAAATGCAATGTTAATTTCTGCCAGAAGGGTCCTGTGGACTCGGCAATGGACAGGTGATGCCGACTCCAAAAAAGCACATGGAGGTTTTACCTTACAAGGGTGAGGAATTGTTTGGGGACGGTCTCTCGGACCTAGTTTCCACAGCTACGGCTGGGAAGTCAAATTTTTTGCCATATATTCCCTCACAGCCTAAGAAAGCACCGTATTACCAAATGCAGTCCTTTCGATCACAAAGAAGCAAGAAAGTCAGAGGTGCATCCTTTCTTGCCAGAGGCAGGGGTAGAGGAAAGAAGCTGCACCATACAGCTAGTTCCCAGGAACAGAAGTCCTCCCCGGCTTCCACTAAATCCACCGCATGACGCTGGGGCTCCACAGGTGGAGCCAGGAGCGGTGGGGGCGCGTCTCTGAAATTTCAGCCACCAGTGGGTTTGCTCACAGGTGGATCCCTGGGCTATACAGATTGTGTCTCAGGGATACAAGCTGGAATTCGAAGTGATGCCCCCTCACCGAAACCTCAAATCGGCCCTGCCAGCTTCCCCCATGGAAAGGGAAGTAGTGTTAGCGGCAATTCACAAGTTATATCTCCAGCAGGTGGTGGTAAAGGTTCCCCTCCTTCAACAGGGAAGGGGATACTATTCCACAATGTTTGTGGTACCAAAACCGGACGGTTCGGTCAGACCCATATTGAATTTAAAGTCCCTGAACATTTATCTGAAAAGATTCAAGTTCAAAATGGAATCGCTCAGAGCGGTCATTGCAAGCCTGGAAGAGGGGGATTTTTATGGTGTCTCTGGACATCAAGGATGCTTACTTGCATGTCCCCATTTATCCACCTCATCAGGAGTACCTCAGATTTGTGGTACAGGACTGTCATTACCAATTCCAGACGTTGCCGTTTGGGCTCTCCATGGCACCGAGAATATTTACCAAGGTAATGGCAGAAATTATGGTGATCCTGAGAAAGCAAGGAGTCACAGTTATCCCATACTTGGACGATCTCCTCATAAAGGCGAGGTCCAGAGAGCAGTTTCTGATCAGCGTAGCACACTCTCAGGAAGTGTTGCAGCAGCATGGCTGGATTCTGAATATCCCAAAGTCGCAGCTGATTCCTACGACACGTCTGCCCTTTCTGGGCATGATTCTGGACACAGACCAGAAGAAGGTGTTTCTCCCGGCGGAGAAGGCTCAGGAGCTCGTGACTCTAGTCAGAGACCTCTTAAAACCGAAACAGGTGTCGGTGCATCACTGCACACGAGTCCTGGGAAAGATGGTGGCATCGTACAAAGCCATTCCCTTCGGCAGGTTCCATGCGAGGAACTTTCAGTGGGATCTGTTGGACAAGTGGTCCGGATCGCATCTTCAGATGCATCGGCTGATCACCCTGTCCCCGAGGGCCAGGGTGTCTCTTCTGTGGTGGCTGCAGAGTGCTCACCTTCTCGAGGGCCGCAGGTTCGGCATACAGGACTGGGTCCTGGTGGCCACGGATGCGAGCCTCCGAGGATGGGGGGCAGTCACTCAGGGAAGAAACTTCCAAGGGTTGTGGTCAAGTCAGGAGGCTTGTCTGCACATAAATATCCTGGAACTAAAGGCCATACACAACGCCCTGAGTCAAGCGGAGCCTCTGCTTCGCAACCAACCGGTGCTGATTCAGTCAGACAACATCACCGCAGTGGCTCATGTAAACCGCCAGGGCGGCACAAGAAGCAGAGTGGCGATGGCGGAAGCTACCAGGATTCTTCGTTGGGCGGAGAATCACGTGCAAGCACTGTCAGCAGTGTTCATTCCGGGAGTGGACAACTGGGAAGCAGACTTCCTCAGCAGGCACGACCTCCACACGGGAGAGTGGGGACTTCATCACGAAGTCTTCACTCAGATTACAAATCGATGGGAACTGCCACAGGTGGACATGATGGCATCCCGTCTCAACAAAAAGCTACAAAGGTATTGCGCCAGGTCAAGAGACCCTCAGGCGATAGCTGTGGACGCACTAGTAACACCGTGGGTGTTCCAGTCGGTATATGTGTTTCCTCCTCTTCCTCTCATACCCAAGGTGCTGAGAATCGTAAGAAAAAGAGGAGTGAGAATAATACTCAGTGTTCCGGATTGGCCAAGAAGGACTTGGTACCCGGAACTGCAAGAAATGCTCACAGAGGACCCATGGCCTCTGCCTCTCAGACAGGACCTGTTGCAACAGGGGCCCTGTCTGTTCCAAGACTTACCGCGGCTACGTTTGACGGCATGGCGGTTGAACGCAGGATCCTAGCGGAAAAAGGCATTCCGGATGAAGTTATTCCTACGCTGATAAAGGCTAGGAAGGACGTGACAGCAAAACACTATCACCGTATATGGCGAAAATATGTTGCCTGGTGTGAGGCCAGGAAGGCCCTACAGAGGAATTCCAGCTAGGCCGGTTCCTGCACTTCCTACAGTCTGGAGTGACTATGGGCTTGAAGTTGGGGTCCATAAAGGTCCAGATTTCGGCCCTATCCATTTTCTTTCAAAAGGAACTGGCTTCTCTTCCTGAAGTTCAGACGTTTGTTAAGGGAGTGCTGCATATTCAGCCCCTTTTTGTGCCACCAGTGGCACCTTGGGATCTCAACGTGGTGTTGGGTTTCCTGAAATCCCACTGGTTTGAGCCACTTAAGACAGTGGAGCTAAAGTATCTCACGTGGAAGGTGGTCATGCTATTGGCCTTAGCTTCGGCTAGGCGTGTGTCAGAATTGGCGGCTTTGTCATGTAAAAGCCCCTATCTGGTTTTCCATATGGACAGGGCAGAATTACGGACTTGTCCGCAATTTCTGCCGAAGGTGGTGTCATCTTTTAATTTGAACCAACCTATTGTGGTGCCTGCGGCTACTCGTGACTTGGAGGATTCCAAGTTGCTTGATGTATTCAGGGCTTTGAAGATCTATGTAGCCAGGACGGCTGGAGTCAGGAAAACTGACTCGCTGTTTATCCTGTATGCATCCAACAAGCTGGGTGCTCCTGCTTCAAAGCAAACCATTGCTCGCTGGATCTGTAACACGACTCAGCAGGCTCATTCTGCGGCTGGATTGCCGCATCCAAAATCAGTGAAAGCCCATTCCACAAGGAAAGTGGGCTCTTCTTGGGCGGCTGCCCGAGGGGTCTCAGCATTACAGCTTTGCCGAGCAGCTACTTGGTCGGGTTCAAACACATTTGCTAAGTTCTACAAGTTTGATACCCTGGCTGAGGAGGACCTTGTGTTTGCCCATTCGGTGCTGCAGAGTCATCCGCACTCTCCCGCCCGTTTGGGAGCTTTGGTATAATCCCCATGGTCCTTACGGAGTCCCCAGCATCCACTAGGACGTTAGAGAAAATAAGATTTTACTCACCGGTAAATCTATTTCTCGTAGTCCGTAGTGGATGCTGGGCGCCCGTCCCAAGTGCGGACTTTCTGCAATACGTGTATATAGTTATTGCTTAATAAAGGGTTATGTTATGTTGGCATCCATTGTTTGATGCTCTGTTGTTGTTCATACTGTTGACTGGGTAAGTTTATCACAAGTTATACGGTGTGATTGGTGTGGCTGGTATGAGTCTTACCCTGGATTCCAAAATCCTTTCCTTGTAATGTCAGCTCTTCCGGGCACAGTTTCCTTAACTGAGGTCTGGAGGAGGGGCATAGAGGGAGGAGCCAGTGCACACCAGTAGTACTAAAATTTTTTTAGAGTGCCCAGTCTCCTGCGGAGCCCGTCTATTCCCCATGGTCCTTACGGAGTCCCCAACATCCACTTCGGACTACGAGAAATAGATTTACCGGTGAGTAAAATCTTATTTTTACATGTTGCCTCGATGTTTTTTTTTATTTTGGCTTGTGTGGCCAGAATGTAGAACTCCCTCAAAGTGAAAGGTTTTCTTTAAATTGTAGCCTGTGAGTTATTTGTCCCTACACCTGAGCCATCTTCCTTTTCCTAGCGTGCTGTGTATGTTTGTGTTTGTGTGTTGGTTCCGGAATCTACCTCAGTTCCCCTAAAAGTTTAGTCTGGCTGGGGGTTCACTTAGTTAATTTAAAACATCATATTTTGTCAGAAGATGGGGTTACCATAGTACTGGGTTCTGCTATGTGCATTTTGCCACTGCCATCTGCTTGCTGCTATGTCCATCTCTGTATGTGATGCTCATTTGTAGCCATGTTGTGTTGGTGATTTTGTTTTTTGTTTTTGAAGTAAAAAAAAATTACTTTACAATTGTTCGTGTGTTTTATTAAAGGTTATGCACTCAGGAAAACTGTGCCCTGTAAACTTGAACATGGCATATTGACATTTGTGGAACAAGGGAACAATCAGAATATTAAGACAAACATTGCATATTGTAATTTAAAATCTGTATGCCTTGCACAACACTTAATTGGCCATATAAAAAAAACCAAAAAATTAGGAACTTGGGTAACTAGGGGCAACATGCCATAGTATTAGATATGGACACATATTCCCACAAAAAAACAAAAAAAAACATATTAAGTCACATTAAATGTAGGCTGCATTATGTTGCTCATGTTATTTGGTATGTACAAAGGAATATGTCTATGTCGAGAAGATTTAGCTGATGTAGCTTATAAGTTTGTTTAGTCACATTTGATATTATTAAACAAATAATTAAAACATGCATTTAACATCAGTTAATTTTATTTGTCCCAAAAATACAGTGCATTATTTGTGAGTGTGTCAGATTTATTTGTGGTAACAATACAAATGTTAAGTGGCCATATAATTGCTGTTTGTAGTATTTTGTAAGAGCAGTGTTTGGCGAGTAATTGCTCAACAGGTGAATTCACTTGCTAATTAATTGCTAATTAGAGCAGACACACACTTGTAACAGTACTTCGCAAGTGCTGAGTAGCTGCAGACTTACTCTTCGGCTGCGTCAAGATAGCGAACATTTGTTATGTACTTTTACCATAGGATACGCATTTTTGCCAAAAACACGCCTACTGCTGGTTGCATACTCCCACACTAGCCGCCCACTTTCACGCCCATTTCGTTGGATTGCGAAGCCGTGCCTCTGCCACGCCTCCGTCACTCCCTGTTTTCGGTTGTGTATTACGAGCAGATTTTCGTTTAGTAATTCTGCACAAGCGTTGTATCGCTCGCTTTGCGCATGCGTATTTCCGCTTTTGCGCATGCGCAGTTTGAGATTTTTTGACGTTTGCGATGCGATGAACTGCTGCGAACAACTCGGAATGAGGGCCATGGTTTTGCCCAATTGCTAACAAACTTGCTGCTGCGATCAACTCAGAAGTACCCCCTTTATACTGTCATTGCTCATATGATTATGATACCTGACCCTAGTTTGTTCTCCTTTGTTGTGTAAAACTGAGCAATACACTCCAGTAACTTGCCAGGGGAGCAACAGGGAACCTGTTAGCATATCTAGCTCTAAAGGGGGGTACTCACGGAGCGATAATCTAAACAATCTGACTAGATTGCTTCGATTTTAAGCATGATCGCTCCGTGTGTACCCCCTACAGCGATAGCGATGCGCAGTCCCGCGCATTGCTATCGCTGGTGCTAGATTGGCCTGCCATGCAGGCCAATCTAGCAGGTCGCTCACTTCACCCGCTGGGTGAAATAAGTGCCCACACCCCCCGCACGCTCAGCACACATCTCTCCCACATCTGGGCCTTAAGATAAACAAGCTGCAGTAGATGATGAAAATCACAAATGGCTTTGGGATAATGGGTGCAGTAAATTTGTTAGCAGTTGGGCAAAACCATGGGGGTCATTCCGAGTTGTTCGCTCGTTGCCGATTTTCGCTATACTGCGATTAGTCGCTTACTGCGCATGCGCAAGGTTCGCAGAGCGCATGCGCTTAGTTATTTTACACAAAAGTTAGGTATTTTACTCACGGCATAACGAAGCTTTTTCATCGCTGTGCTGATCGTAGTGTGATTGACAGGAAGTGGGTGTTTCTGGGCGGAAACTGGCCGTTTTATGGGAGTGTGCGGAAAAACGCAGGCGTTCGAGTTGCAAAACGCAGGAGTGGCTGGAGAAACGGGGGAGTGGTTGGGCAAACGCTGGGTGTGTTTGTGACGTCAAACCAGGAACGAAAAGGACTGAGCTGGTCGCAATGGCTGAGTAAGTCTGGAGCTACTCAGAAACTGCTAAGAAATGTCTATTCGCAATTCTGCTAATCTTTCGTTTGCACTTCTGCTAAGCTAAGATACACTCCCAAAGGGCGGCGGCTTAGCGTGTGCAATGCTGCTAAAAGCAGCTAGCGAGCGAACAACTCGGAATCACCCCCCATGTGCAGTGCAGGTGTGGCAGATATAAAATTTGCAGAGAGAGTTAGATTTGGGCGGGTTATATTGTTTCTGTGCAGGGCAAATACTGGCTGCTTTATTTTTACACTGCAATTTAGATTTCAGTTTGCCAGTGAAAAGACCCTCAGTAACTTGCCGCCCAGGGCGCTCCTCCCCAGCGCCCTGCACCCTGTGAGTGCCGTTGGTGTGTGTGTGGGAGCATGGAGCGCAGCGCGACCGCTTCGCTGTACCTCCGTTACTGAAGTCTTCTGCCGTCACTGAAGTCTTCTGTTCTTCTAATACTCACCCAGCTTCTTACTTCTGGCTTCTGTGAGGGGGGTGACGGCGCGGCTCCGGGAACAAGCAGCTAGGCGCACCAAGTGATCGAACGCTCTGGAGCTAATGGTGTCCAGTAGCCTAAGAAGCAGCGCCCTTAACTCATAAGAAGTAGGTCTGACTTCTCTCCCCTCAGTCCCACGATGCAGGGAGCCTGTAGCCAGCAGGTCTCCCTGAAAATAACAAAGCCTAACATAGTCTTTCCAGAGAAACTCAGTAGAGCTCCCCTAGTGTGTGTCCAGTCACTCCTGGGCACAGAATCTAACTGAGGTCTGGAGGAGGGGCATAGAGGGAGGAGCCAGTTCACACCCAGTAACATAGTATCTGAGGTTGAAAAAAGACAATTGTCCATCGAGTTCAACCTATACGTGGTCTCCTATGCATGATGATTTGACTAAAATTTCTGACTGATGCTGCTGTCAGCCGTTGCATTTTATCCCTATTTATAGTAACTATAATGCATGACTATGCACCATACCCCTGGATATCCTTATCCATTAGGAATTTATCTAACCCATTCTTAAAGGTGTTGACAGATTCCGCCATTACAACTCCCTCGGGCAGGGAATTCCAAACACGTATTGTCCTTACCGTGAAAAAGCCTTTACGCCGTATTGTGCGGAATCTCCTGTCCACTAACCTGAGCGAGTAAAAAGAAAAAGTGGAAAGTGTAACTTATCCTGCGCTTGTCTTTGTTTCCATTGACAGTGATCAGATGCTCAATGCAGATTTTGTTGAAGCATAAAAGAATTAAAAAGAGTGGATATAGTGAAGCACAATTTAATACATATAAAATTCATATGACACACTTATAAAATCCAAACACATAATCATAGCAGCAAAAGTTGACTTAAAATGTATTGCACAGAAATCCCCATGAGCAAACAAGACTGGTGGATAATTACCAATGTGTATAGAACTGTGAAAACAGTTCTAAACCAACATGCGGGTTTTTGTTTTGGAGGATCCCGGGAATCCCCTCAGTCCTCGTATGACTGGAACCAAATGGCAAGTCCTCCAGTTACACTTTCCACTTTTTCTTTTTATTGTGGCACTTATGGTGAAGGGAGAAGGATCCTTCAGGAAAGTGTGTCTCTTCCAGCAGCTAGACTGCACACATTTTTCTTCCCTTAAACTGCTGTTACTATTAACCTGAGCGAGTGTCCACGAGTCCTCTGTGTCGATCTAACCAAAAACAGGTCCCGCGCAAGCTCTGTGTATTGTCCCCTTATATATTTGTAGATGTTGATCATATCCCCTCTTAGTCTCCGCTTTTCCAATGTAAACATGCTTAGTCTTTCAAGCCTTTCCTTGTATTCCATCGTCTCCATGCCCTTAATTAGTTTGGTCCCCCTCCTCTGTACCTTTTCAAGCTCCAGGATATCCTTTTTGTAGTACGGTGCCCAGAATTGTACACAGTATTCAAGGTGTGGCCTCACTAGTGATTTATATAACGGGAGTATAATACTCTCGTCCCTAGCATCAATACCCCGTTTTATGCATGCTAATATCTTATTAGCCTTCTTTGCTGCAGTCCTACTTTGGGTACTACTGCTTAGCTTGCTATCTATGAGGACACCTAAGTCCTTTTCCAGTACAGAATCCCCTAATTTTACCCCATTTAGTAGGTAGGTGTAATTTTTGTTCTTGTTACCACAGTGCATTACCTTACACTTGTCTGTGTTGAAGCGCATTCTCCATTTGGCTGCCCATGCTTCTAATTTAACTAAGTCATTCTGAAGAGACTCGGCATCCTCCTCTGTATTTATAGCCTTACACAATTTGGTATCATCTGCAAAAATTGACACCATGCTCTCTAGACCTTCTGTTAGGTCGTTAATGAAAATATTGAACAATAGCGGTCCTAATACTGAGCCTTGCGGCACACCACTTAGCACTTCAGTCCAAGTTGAAAAAGATCCATTAACCACAACGCGCTGCTCCCGGTTATCTAACCAGTTTTTGACCCAAGTGCATATTGTGCTTCCTAGCCCTGATTCTTGTAGCTTGTAGATAAGTCTCATGTGTGGTACAGTATCGAACACTTTGGCAAAGTCTAAAAAGATTACATCCACGTCTTTACCCTGATCTAGGTTTGCGCTTACTGTTTCATAAAAGCCAAGTAAGTTGGTTTGACAGGATCTGTCCTTCATAAACCCATGTTGATTCCTTTTAATGACCTTATTGACTTCAAGGAACTTCTGAATACTATCTCTTAGAATACCTTCCAATACTTTCCCCACTATAGATGTAAGACTAACTGGTCTATAATTACCTGGTTCAGCTTTACTTCCCTTTTTGAATATAGGCACTACTTCCGCTATACGCCAGTCTTTGGGAACCATACCTGATATAACTGAATCCTTAAAGATCAAAGATAGCGGTTTTGCCAGTTCAGAGTGAAGCTCCATTAGAACCCTTGGGTGAATACCATCGGGCCCTGGTGATTTATTAATCTTTAAATGTTTTAATCGGTCACAGACTACTTCCTCGCTTAAATAAGTACCTATCAGTGGGATATTCTCATTATTGAGATTGTGTGTCTGTCCCTGAAATGGGTCCTCTCTAGTGAATACTGTTGAAAAAAACTCATTTAGTGTGTCCGCTATGTCATTATCATTTTTGCTGAAGACTCCCAACTTGTCTTTTAAAGGGCCTATACTCTCCTTCTTTAATCTCTTGCTATTAATGTATTTAAAGAATTTTTTGGGATTCGCTTTGCTTTCCTTTGCTACTAGTTTTTCAGTTTCTACTTTAGCCGCTCTTATTTCCTTTTTGCAAATTTTGTTACATTCCTTATAGTGCTGAAATGACTCTGCTTCCCCGTCAGATTTGTATTTTTTAAATGCTCGCCTTTTCTTGCCCATAAGTTCCTTAATCTTTTTGTTAAGCCACATCGGTTTATGATTTTTATTCCTTTTTTTGCTACTCATAGGAATAAATTTGAGTGTATTTTTAGCTAGCAGGAATTTTAGTACCTCCCATTTCTCAGTAGTATTTTTTCCTAAAAACAAACCTTCCCATTCAATATCCCTGAAAAATACCCTCATCTTTTCAAAATTTGCTTTGCTAAAGTTTAGAGTTCTAGTCCCAGTCAAAGTCTTTTAGTGTGCCCATGTCTCCTGCGGATCCCGTCTATACCCCATGGTCCTTTTGGAGTCCCCAGCATCCTCTACGGACTAGGAGAAAAGGATTTACCGGTAGGTATTAAAATCCTATTTTCAGTTTGAACACACCCCACCCAGATCTAACTCTCTCTGCACATGTTATATCTGCACCCCCCTGCAGTGCACATGGTTTTGCCCAACTGCTAACAAATTTGCTGCGGTGATCAACTCTGAATTAGGCCCATTGAGGTCTACAAAAGGTTTACAAAAGGACAGAGTATTTTTAGGGGTGGTACCTGCTGCTGATATTACACATAGTGGGGCTGATGTATTAACCTGGAGAAGGCATAAGGAAGTGATAAACCAGTGATATGTGCAAGGTGATAAACGCACCAGCCAATCAGCTCCAATATTTAAAATGACAGTTAGGAGCTGACTGGCTGATGCATTTATTACCTTGCACTTATCACTGGTTTATCACTTCCTTATGCCTTCTCCAGGTTAATACATCTGCCCCAATGTGCACATAATATACCTGGGTTGATCATGTGATGAACACTAAGGCAGATAAATACTGGTAGTTACTTTACATTATGTTTATTTTCACATTCCCTCCAACATTTTACACATAAAAATCGGTACAAATAAGAAAAGGGGACGTGGCCATGGGTAAAGGGGGCGTGGTCATGCCCCTTTTCCTATACTTTCAATGGAAGTTTGGAGAGCCAAAAATCGGTACAGACCATAAAAAAAGGTACTGTACTGTACCTATTAAAAAGGTACTGTTGGAGGGTATGTTTTCATTCATGTGGGAAAAGTCACATGCTGCTTAGTACTCTTTTTACCTTTGGATGTCTCCTTCACAAATTTCACGTAAATTGAAAGCAGAAAAGACTATGGGGGTAATTCCAAGTTGATCGCAGCAGGATATTTTTTAGCAGTTGGGCAAAACCATGTGCACTGCAGGGGGGGGCAGATATAACATTTGCAGAGAGAGTTAGATTTGGGTGGGTTATTTTGTTTCTGTGCAGGGTAAATACTGGCTGCTTTTTTTTTACACTGCAATTTAGATTTCAGTTTGAACACACCACATCCAAATCTATCTCTCTCTGCACATGTTATATCTGCCTCCCCTGCAGTGCACATGGTTTTGCCCAACTGCTAAAAAATTTCCTGCTGCGATCAACTTGGAATTACCCCCTTATGTCGGACTTGTACTTGCCCTTAGATCAGTGGAAGCTGAAAACAGTAAGTTTGAACTCAATGAACTTTCCATCATGACTTTGGGTTATGCATGTCCATGTAATAAACATGATGCTCTACTGATTTTCTTGAATATATATATATCTAGCTGAATACATATTTGCTGTATATAAGGTGAGTAACATCTGTGTTGCATAAATGAGCAATTGTGTACATAGAGAGTAAATAAAGAGATTCGCTGAGGCCTTGATGCTGGAATATGCAAAGGCTGCAGTCTCTGTGCTTTGTGCACTGACGAGCAGCTGGGTCCTGTACTGTTTTGTAAAGTGAACAGCACTGTAAAAATAAAACTCATGGACCCAAAATGACTGTGTTAGACGAGCATGCTTTTCAGTGTGGTATCATCTTTGTCTCCCACAAATAATCATGGTGTTAGTTTTATGTATTAGGAAATATCTAGTTATAGACACTGTTTTACACAAAGAAGATGAGAACCTTAAGGATACCAGTAGGCCCGCCACCAGGGGGGTGCTGCGGGCACAATAGTCCAGGGCCGGACTCTCTAACAGAGAGAGGGCCCGGGCCGCTCATGCCACCGTCCGCACGCCGCTCTGCTCCGCCCTGTATTCATGCCCGAGATCTGTCACAGGAGGGGGAGAGGACCCTGGAAGCATCAATTGTAAGCGTCCCTCCCAAAATGGCCGCCGCCTCATAGGAGACAGTTATTATAGATACTAGAGGAGGCTTCTCTAGTATCTTTAATAACTGTCTCCTTTGGGAGGGTAATTTTCAATTGAAGCTTCCAGCGTCCTCTCCCCCCTCCTGTGACAATGGCAGAAACCGGGCATGAAAAGGGGGTGGGGCTACCGGAAATGAGGGGGCGGGGCTACACAGGACCAGGCTGGCTGCTACGACAAGGAGAAGAAAGAGTAAATGTAAAGTAAGAGAGAAAGTGTGTGTCTGTATGTATGTGTATGTGTGGTAATATGGTGCATTGATATGGTGAAAAGGGCATTATTTATTTTTTAAATATAAATGTATTTTTTTTAAAGTTTTTTTGTAATACGAAGTGTAACGGTCACAGAAATTAGAACACACGGTAGGCAGGTTCACGGTGAAGCAGTTTCTTTTAATTGTAGCAGACAAGATACACAGAAATCCTGGACAAACAGGAATAGTAATTAGACGTACAGGGGGGATCAGTACGTAATTCCGCTGGACGGGATCCCGGCAGTCGAAATACCAACGCCGGAATCCCGACCGCACAATCCCGACAGGGGTGGCGAGCGGAACGCAGCCCCTTGCCCACAGTAGTAGCGCTGCTTATACATAATGCCCAGAGTAGTAGCGCCGCTAATACACATAATGCCTGCAGTAGTAGCGCCCCTTATACACCTAATGCCCCAAGTAGTAGCACCGCTTATACACATAATATATCCAAAAACTTTCACGTCTTTTTAATAGACGTGAAAGTTTTTGGAGATATCAGTTAGACACTGTGGCTCCTAGAGGGCTTAATGAATCTAATCCATTCAATGTTTTCCTGTAATAATGTTTTCTAACATTTATGATTACCATATGTGTATCCGAGACAAGGAAATCTGTGTTGTACTATACATTATAATTCTCTTTGCGCGTTGTATTCTATTATTATTGGATGGTTGGGCTCTGGTGCTGGATGGTGGTATAGTTGCCTCCGTGGGCCGGAGGCTGATCTTGTCCCTTTTTGAGCTGTTTTGTTGATTTGGGTGACTCGTTTTGGAGTGCACCCGCGGCTTCCGGGTACTTCCGGTCCGGGGGGTTTAAATAACATGTGATCATGTACAGCAGGCATACAGCCCAGGGGAGGATAACAGCAGCAGGCACGTAGCAAGTAAGCTTTGGATTTAGCCCTTTACCAGTGTTTTGATTTGTATTATGTATTGATGTGTACTTTATATTAATAGAGATGAGCTCCTTCTACCATATATCTCTGATTGTCCTGGTGGCTGTATCCAAGTACATATTGTTGGGCCTTCAGGTATGTCCCTGGGTGGTCTTCTGTATGCCGAATGTCGGGATCCCGGCGCACAGTATACCGGCGCCGGAATCCTGACACCCGGCATACCGACAACTATTCTCCCTCGTGGGGGTCCACGACCCCCCTGGAGGGAGAATAAAATAGTGTGGCGCGCATAGCGCGCCACCGTGCCCGCAGCGTGGTGAGCATAGCGAGCCCGCAAGGGGCTCCTTTGCGCTCGCCACGCTGTCGGTATGCCGGCTGTCGGGCTCCTGGCGCTGGTATGCTGGGCGCCGGGAGCCCGAGCGCCGGCATACCGTACGACACCCATGTCCCTTACTAGTTTCAGTGAGAGTCAGAATGAGGACCTGTTTTGCTCTGTTGATTGTATTTAATCTTGCATAATCTGTTATTACCATTATAGGCATATTTTACCCTCTGAATAAATAAGAGCATTTATGTATGGATGCTTCAGATCTTTACATCCCCCTGGACTATTTTGGCTGGTAACACCAAGTGAGTCCTGAGCCGTGTTTATATGGTGATCCATCTGGTGAAAGTGGTGTCACTTACTGTTTTTATGATGGTCTCATGTTTAATTCTACTTGAATAATGTGGTGATGGGCACCCACAATATTTCCATAACTATCTGTTATCTGAATTCTTTTGCTCTATGGCCTGGGAGGCGGAGTATTTCAAGTGTACATTTTTTGTTTTTCTCTGACGTCCTAGTGGATGCTGGGACTCCGTCAGGACCATGGGGAATAGCGGCTCCGCAGGAGACAGGGCACAAAATTTAAAAGTTTGACCACTAGGTGGTGTGTACTGGCTCCTCCCCCTATGACCCTCCTCCAAGCCTCTGTTAGGTTTTTGTGCCCGTCCGAGCAGGGTGCAATCTAGGTGGCTCTCCTAAAGAGCTGCTTAGAAAAAGTTTGTTAGGTTTTTTATTTTCAGTGAGTCCTGCTGGCAACAGGCTCACTGCAACGAGGGACTTAGGGGAGAAGAAGTGAACTCACCTGCGTGCAGGATGGATTTGCTTCTTAGGCTACTGGACACTAGCTCCAGAGGGACGATCACAGGTACAGCCTGGATGGGTCACCGGAGCCGCGCCGCCGACCCCCTTGCAGATGCCGAATAGAGAAGAGGTCCAGAAACCGGCGGCAGAAGACGTCTCAGTCTTCATGAGGTAGCGCACAGCACTGCAGCTGTGCGCCATTGCTCTCCGCACACTTCACACCAGCGGTCACTGAGGGTGCAGGGCGCTGGGGGGGGCGCCCTGAGCAGCAATGTAATATACCTATTCTGGCTAAAATATATCACATATAGCCCCTGGGGCTATATGGATGTATTTAACCCCTGCCAGGTTCCAAAAAAACCGGGAGAAGAAGCCCGCCGAAAAGGGGGCGGGGCCTATTCTCCTCAGCACACAGCGCCATTTTCCTGCCCAGCTCCGCTGCGAGGAAGGCTCCCAGGACTCTCCCCTGCACTGCACTACAGAAACAGGGTAAAAACAGAGAGGGGGGGCACTTATTGGCGATATTTATAATATTTGAGCTGCTATAAAGGGAACACACTTATTAAGGTTGTCCCTATATATATTTATAGCGCTTGGGTGTGTGCTGGCAAACTCTCCCTCTGTCTCCCCAAAGGGCTAGTGGGCTCCTGTCTTCTATCAGAGCATTCCCTGTGTGTCTGCTGTGTGTCGGTACGTGTGTGTCGACATGTATGAGGACGATGTTGGCGTGGAGGCGGAGCAATTGCCTGTAATGGTGATGTCACCCCCTAGGGAGTCGACACCAGAATGGATGGCTTTGTTTATGGAATTACGGGATAGTGTCAGCACGCTACAAAAGTCGGTTGACGACATGAGACAGCCGGCAAACCAGTTAGTACCTGTCCAGGCGTCTCAGACACCGTCAGGGGCTGTAAAACGCCCTTTACCTCAGTCGGTCGACACAGACCCAGACACTGACACTGAATCCAGTGTCGACGGTGAAGAAACAAACGTATTTTCCAGTAGGGCCACACGTTATATGATCACGGCAATGAAGGAGGCTTTGCATATCTCTGATACTGCAAGTACCACAAAAGGGGTATTATGTGGGGTCTGAAAAAACTACCTGTAGTTTTTCCTGAATCAGAGGAATTGAATGACGTGTGTGATGAAGCGTGGGTTACCCCTGATAAAAAACTGCTAATTTCAAAGAAGTTATTGGCATTATACCCTTTCCCGCCAGAGGTTAGGGCGCGCTGGGAAACACCCCCTAGGGTGGACAAGGCGCTCACACGTTTATCCAAACAAGTGGCGTTACCGTCTCCTGATACGGCCGCCCTCAAGGATCCAGCTGATAGGAGGCTGGAAAATACTCTAAAAAGTATATACACACATACTGGTGTTATACTGCGACCAGCAATCGCCTCAGCCTAGATGTGCAGTGCTGGGGTGGCTTGGTCGGATTCCCTGACTGAAAATATTGATACCCTGGATAGGGACAGTATTTTATTGACTATAGAGCAATTAAAGGATGCGTTCCTTTATATGCGAGATGCACAGAGAGATATCTGCACTCTGGCATCAAGAGTAAGTGCGATGTCCATATCTGCCAGAAGAAGTCTATGGACACGACAGTGGTCAGGCGATGCGGATTCCAAACGGCATATGGAAGTATTGCCGTATAAAGGAGAGGAATTATTTGGGGTCGGTCTATCGGATTTGGTAGCCACGGCAACAGCCGGGAAGTCCACCTTTTTACCTCAAGTCCCCTCCCAACAGAAAAAGCCGCAGTCTTTTCAGCCGCAGTCCTTTCGTTCCTATAAGAACAAGCGAGCAAAAGGACATTCATATTTGCCCCGAGGCAAAGGAAAGGGTAAGAGACTGCACCAAGCAGCCCCTTCCCAGGAGCAGAAGTCCTCCCCGGCTTCTGCAAAGGCCTCAGCATGACGCTGGGACCTTACAAGCGGACTCAGGGGCGGTGGGTGGTCGCCTCAAGAATTTCAGCGCACAGTGGGCTCACTCGCAGGTGGACCCCTGGATCCTGCAGGTAGTATCTCAGGGTTACAGGTTGGAATTCGAGAAGTCTCCCCCTCGCCGGTTCCTAAAGTCTGCTTTGCCAACGTCTCCCTCCGACAGGGCGACGGTATTGGAAGCCATTCACAAGCTGTATTCTCAGCAGGTGATAGTCAAGGTACCCCTTCTACAACAGGGAAAGGGGTATTACTCCACGCTATTCGTGGTACCGAAGCCGGACGGCTCGGTAAGACCTATTCTAAATCTGAAATCTCTGAACCTGTACATACAAAAATTCAAGTTCAAGATGGAGTCACTCAGAGCAGTGATAGCGAATCTGGAAGAGGGGGATTTTATGGTGTCCTTGGACATCAAGGATGCTTACCTTCATGTCCCAATTTGCCCTTCACACCAAGGGTACCTCAGGTTCGTGGTACAAAACTGTCATTATCAGTTTCAGACGCTGCCGTTTGGATTGTCCACGGCACCCAGGGTCTTTACCAAGGTAATGGCCGAAATGATGATTCTTCTTCGAAGAGAAGGCGTATTAATTATCCCTTACTTGGACGATCTCCTGATAAGGGCAAGATCCAGAGAACAGCTGGAGGTCGGAGTAGCACTAACTCAAGTAGTGCTCCAACAGCACGGGTGGATTCTGAATTTTCCAAAATCCCAACTGATCCCGACGACACGTCTGCTGTTCCTAGGGATGATTCTGGACACTGTTCAGAAAAAGGTATTTCTTCCGGAGGAGAAAGCCAGGGAGTTATCCGAACTAGTCAGGAACCTCCTAAAACCAGGGACAGTGTCTGTGCATCAATGCACAAGAGTCCTGGGAAAAATGGTGGCTTCTTACGAAGCGATTCCATTCGGCAGATTCCATGCACAAATTTTTCAGTGGGATCTGCTAGACAAATGGTCCGGATCGCATCTGCAGATGCATCAGCGGATAAAATTGTCGACAAGGACAAGGGTCTCTCTGCTATGGTGGTTGCAGAGTACTCATCTGTTAGAGGGCCGCAGATTCGGCATACAGAACTGGGTCCTAGTGACCACGGATGCCAGCCTGAGAGGCTGGGGAGCGGTCACACGAGGAAGAAACTTCCAGGGCGTGTGGTCAAGCCTGGAAACGTCTCTTCACATAAATATACTGGAGCTAAGAGCAATCTACAATGCTCTACGCCTGGCAAAACCTCTGCTTCAGGGTCAGCCGGTGTTGATCCAGTCGGACAACATCACGGCAGTCGCCCACGTAAACAGACAGGGCGGCACAAGAAGCAGGAGGGCAATGGCAGAAGCTGCAAGGATTCTTCGCTGGGCGGAAAATCATGTGATAGCACTGTCAGCAGTGTTCATTCCGGGAGTGGACAACTGGGAAGCAGACTTCCTCAGCAGACACGATCTTCACCCGGGAGAGTGGGGACTTCATCCAGAAGTCTTCCACATGATTGTGGTCCATTGGGAAAGACCAATGGTGGACATGATGGCGTCCCGCCTCAACAAAAAACTGGACAGGTATTGCGCCAGGTCAAGAGACCCTCAGGCAATAGCTGTGGACGCTCTGGTAACACCATGGGTGTACCAGTCAGTGTATGTGTTCCCTCCTCTGCCTCTCATACCCAAGGTACTGAGAATTATACGGCAAAGGGGAGTAAGAACGATACTCGTGGCTCCGGACTGGCCAAGAAGGACTTGGTACCCGGAACTTCAGGAGATGCTCACGGAAGATCCGTGGCCTCTACCTCTAAGAAGGGACCTGCTTCAGCAGGGACCGTGTCTATTCCAAGACTTACCGCGGCTGCGTTTGACGGCATGGCGGTTGAACGCCGGATCCTAAGGGAAAAAGGCATTCCGGAAGAGGTCATCCCTACCCTGGTCAAAGCCAGGAAGGAGGTGACTGCACAACATTATCACCGCATTTGGAGAAAATATGTTGCATGGTGTGAGGCCAGGAAGGCCCCGACAGAGGAATTTCAACTGGGTCGATTCCTACATTTCCTGCAAACAGGATTATCTATGGGCCTCAAATTAGGGTCCATTAAGGTTCAAATTTCGGCCCTGTCGATATTCTTCCAGAAAGAATTGGCTTCAGTTCCTGAAGTTCAGACTTTTGTAAAAGGAGTACTACATATACAGCCCCCGGTTGTGCCCCCAGTGGCACCGTGGGATCTCAATGTAGTTTTGGATTTTCTCAAATCCCATTGGTTTGAGCCACTCAAATCGGTAGATTTGAAATATCTTACATGGAAAGTAACCATGCTACTGGCTCTGGCTTCAGCCAGGAGAGTGTCAGAATTGGCAGCTTTATCATATAAAAGCCCATATCTGATTTTCCATTCGGACAGGGCAGAATTGAGGACGCGTCCTCATTTTCTGCCTAAGGTGGTATCAGCGTTTCACCTGAACCAGCCTATTGTGGTGCCTGCGGCTACTAGCGATTTGGAGGATTCCAAGTTGCTGGACGTTGTCAGAGCATTGAAAATATATATTTCAAGGACGGCTGGAGTCAGAAAATCTGACTCGCTGTTTATACTATATGCACCCAACAAGCTGGGTGCTCCTGCTTCTAAGCAGACGATTGCTCGTTGGATTTGTAGCACAATTCAACTGGCACATTCTGTGGCAGGCTTGCCACAGCCTAAATCTGTCAAGGCCCACTCCACAAGGAAGGTGGGCTCATCTTGGGCGGCTGCCCGAGGGGTCTCGGCATTACAACTCTGCCGAGCAGCTACGTGGTCAGGGGAGAACACGTTTGTAAAATTCTACAAATTTGATACCCTGGCTAAGGAGGACCTGGAGTTCTCTCATTCGGTGCTGCAGAGTCATCCGCACTCTCCCGCCCGTTTGGGAGCTTTGGTATAATCCCCATGGTCCTGACGGAGTCCCAGCATCCACTAGGACGTCAGAGAAAATAAGAATTTACTTACCGATAATTCTATTTCTCGTAGTCCGTAGTGGATGCTGGGCGCCCATCCCAAGTGCGGATTGTCTGCAATACTTGTACATAGTTATTGTTACAAAAAAAAATCGGGTTGTTTATTGTTGTGAGCCATCTTTTCAGAGGCTCCTACGTTATCATACTGTTAACTGGGTTCAGATCACAAGTTGTACGGTGTGATTGGTGTGGCTGGGTTGAGTCTTACCCGGGATTCAAAATCCTTCCTTATTGTGTACGCTCGTCCGGGCACAGTATCCTAACTGAGGCTTGGAGGAGGGTCAAAGGGGGAGGAGCCAGTACACACCACCTAGTGGTCAAACTTTTAAATTTTGTGCCCTGTCTCCTGCGGAGCCGCTATTCCCCATGGTCCTGACGGAGTCCCAGCATCCACTACGGACTACGAGAAATAGAATTATCGGTAAGTAAATTCTTATTTTTTGTTATAGATACTTTATACATTTGTATCATTGTATTAATACATTGTCGAGATGTATTGCCGGTCTTGATAAAGGTCCGTCATCGGACCGAAACGTCGACACCAAGGCTCTTTGACGACAGCAATAAACCTTTGATCTTATAATTATGGACTGACCCTTTTGTTTGTGCGTGAGTGCATCCTCCAACGAGTGGAAGCATCGCTATTTCAAGTGGACCTGACTGGGGTCTATTGGGAGCACCCGCCATTTTGGAAGTGATAAGATGAGAGTGTAGGACTTACCTGGATATCTATCTATCTATCTATCTATCTATCTATCTATCTATCTATCTATCTATCTATCTATCTATCTATCTATCTATCTATCTCTCTATATATATATATATATATATATATATATATATATATATATTACATACATTTCCATATATCTGTCTGTCTGTCTGTCTGTCTGTATATCTATCATCTCCTACTCATTTCACAAATGGGCAGATATATGAATTTACCACAGATTTTTACCTCAAGAAAGTGAATACTAATATTTATCAACGTTAAGCCCAATACATGTATAGGTATTTGATCTATTAACCCTTTCACGGGGTTACATATACCAATTGGAATGTTGACATCTGTAAATGATGACATTGTCTTGTCGACCTAATGTCCATATCAACATTCATACTGTCGAACATAATGTCAGGATTACATTGAATACTGAAATGAACCATTGTGCTATATACTGACATGCATAATCTGGGAAAATACGTTTTTAGTTATACTTTAATATGGGACAAACTCTGTGCTGGATTTATTATGTAATGAAATACAGTATGTGCTGTTGGCTGAAGATGAGCAAGATGAGCAATATCATAGTTATAATAAGAAACAAGAATTTGGCTGGCCAGAATATGGCCTAGATTTATCAAGCCTTGGAGAGTGATAAATAGTACGGTGATAAAGTACCAACCAATCAGCTCCTGTCATATTTCAAACACAGCCTGTAACATGGCAGTTAGGAGCTGATTGGCTGGTACTTTATCACCGTGCTCTTTATTATTCTCCAAGGCTTGATAAATCTGGCCCTAAGTATGCTGCTGAAAACCTAATTTATCCCTGTTTTAATTCAGTGCTGAAGTGGTAAAATATTTCTCAAAAATAGTATTGTGTTTTTGGATGTATTATGCGTATGATCAGCCACATGGGGGAGTTTGGAGACAGAGTACACTACTGCAATAGTGAAACTTGCTGTAAGGAATTATACAAATTACAAACAAGTTTTGATAGTACTTGGAAAAAACCTGGATATTATTTACAACTTCAAGTACATAAAGCATAATCTATACAGTACACCATTAACATTTTAGCCATTATTATTTAAATATTATACAGACAAATTAATATTATCCAGTTCAAAGTACAAATAGTACTGTGCTACATGCCTGTATAGATTTTGGTGAAGGTAATAGTGGGAATGTATTATTATTATTATTATTATTATTATTATTATTATTTAATTCTCCTAAGCCAGGTATTAATTATTTTAATTGATAAGAATCTCCAAATTGTACATTTTTCAGGCTTTGCTTCATGGAGTCATCCAGAATGGATGGATTCGGTTGACAGGAGATACAGGGGCGATATTCAAATTCAACCACTTATCGAGCTGATCGCACCCAATACATTCGGGCTTAGGAGCGCAAAGCACCTAAACCCGACTAAAGTAATGGGCGCGAGCATGAAAAGACCCATTTGGGCCCCCAAACGGGTCTCTTTACGCTCATTTCAGCTCGCTACCCCCAGTGGTAACGAGCTGAAATGAACTTGTCGCACCCATCAGCAGCAACATTAGAATAGCTGGCGGCGAGCGCGATCTCGGGTGGGAGGGGAGTGAGACATTTGAATTTGGCCCATTTACTGAGTTGTCTGATGTCTGCTGTGACATCAACTTAATCTACAGTACATCCGGAAAGTATTCACAGCACTTCCCTTTTTCTACATTTTGTTATGTTACAGCCTTATTCCAAAATGGAATAAATTCATTTTTTTCCTCAAAATTCTACACGCAATACTTCATAATGGGGGTCTTTCTGACCTGATTGCTTGCTGCAGTTCTTCGCAGCGCAGCGATCAGGTCAGAACTGCGCATGGCTGGCAGCCGACGGCTGTCGTTGCCTAGCGATCGCCTCTGCCTGATTGACAGGCAGAGGCGGTTGCTGGGTGGGAGGGGGCAGCACGGCAGCGTTTGTGGGTGTGGTCCAGCCAATGCAGGCGAGGCCGGACCGTGCGGGGGGCGCAGCGGCTGTGTGACGTCACACGCAGCCGCTGCGAGCCAGGCAGGCAGCATGCAAAAGCTGCGCTGGCCGGGAGCTACTCCTGAAGTACAAAAGCATAGCCGCTGTGTGATGCTTTTGTACTTCAGCGACAGGGTAGGGACTGACATGCGGGGCGGGCTAGCCTTGTGCTGGACGTCCCCCCACATGTCTGTGTTCCTGATAGTAGCTGTGCAAAATTTAGCACAGCTACGATCAAGTTGGAATGACCCCCCAATGACAACGTGAAAAAAAGTTTTTGGGAGATTTTTACAAATTTATTAAAAATAAAACTAAGAAATCACATGTACATGAGTATTCCCAGCCTTTGCCATGAAGCTCAAAATTGAGCTCAGGTGCATCCTGTTTCTACTGATCATCCTTGAGATGTTCCTACAGCTTAATTGGAGTCCACCTGTGGTAAATTCAGTTGATTGGACATGATTTGGAAAGGCACACACCTATCTACATAAGGTCCCACATTTGACAGTGCATGTCTGAGCACAAACCGAGTATGAAGTCAAAGGAATTGACTGTAGACCTCCGTGACAGGATTGTATCGAGACACAAATCTGGGGAAGGGTACAGAAAAATATCTGCTGCTCTGTCCCAATGAGCACAGGTCCCAATGAGCACAGTGACCTCCATCATCCGTAAATGGAAGAAGTTCGGAACCAACAGGACTCTTCCTAGAGCTGGCCGGCCATCTAAACTGAGCGATTGGGGGAGAAGAGCCCTAGTCAGGGAGGTGACCAAGAACCCAATGGGAGCATTTCTCTGTGGAGAGAGGAGAACCTTCCAGAAGGACAACCATCTCTGCAGCAATCCACCAATCAGGCCTGTATGGTAGAGTGGACAGACGGAAGCCACTCTTTAGTAAAAAGCACATGGCAGCCCACCTGGAGTTTGCCAAAATGCACCTGAAGGACTCTCAAACCGTGAAAAAAATAAATTCTCTGCTCTGATGAGACAAAGTTTGAACTCTGTGGCTTGAATGCCAGGCGTCATGTTTGGAGGAAACCAGGCACCGCTCATCACCAGGCCAATACCATCCCTACAGTGAAGCATGGTGGTGGCAGCATCATGCTGTGGGGATGTTTTTCATCGGCAGGAACTGGGAGACTAGTGGAAAGATGTACAGAGACATTCTGGATGAAAACCTGCTCCAGAGCGCTCCTGAACTCAGACTGGGGTGACGGCTCATCTTTCAGCAGGACTACGACCCTAAGCACACAGCCAAGATATCAAAGGAGTGGTTTCAGGACAACTCTGAATGTCCTTGAGTGGCCCAGCCAGAGCCCAGACTTGAATCCGATTGAACACCAACGCTTCCCATCCAGCCTGATGGAACTTGAGAGGTGCTGCAAAGAGGAATAGGCAAAACTGCCCAAAGGTAGGTGTGCCAAGCTTGTGGCATCATATTCAAAAAGACTTGAGGCTGTAACTGCTGCCAAAGGTGCATCAACAAAGTATTGAGCAAAGTCTGTTAATACTTACGTACATGTGATTTCTTAGTTTTTTATTTTTAATGAATTTGCAAAAAATCTCAAAAACACTTTTTCACGTTGTCATTATAGGGTATTGTTAAGTTCCCTTAACTTTCAGGAAAAAACAATACCTTATTGCACAGTGGTTTGGACCGCTGCGGCCGCTAAGTGTATGTGCTAAACCTTTATGAATATGTATGCACGTTTTGCGTAAGCACGCCGACACGTAGTGAGCACAATGCAGCTACAAGTGTGGCTGAATACACTGTAAACCCTTAACAGAAATGGAATGCAACACCAGTAGTTATATGTTATGTTGTGGTCCAAAGCAGCAACAAATAGTTACTTAAAAGGGGTAAACACAGAAATACAATACTATCACAGAGAAGAAGCTACAACCAATGGATACATAGTTTGTTCGCCTGCGCCACCCGGATCCGGTCCTCAGTCAATCAGGAAAGATGACCTTCAGAGAATAGACTGCGGCCGGCCAGCAGGCTTGGCTTTTATACAATAGTCCAAAGCATGAAACAAAGGGAACTGTAAGCTCTTCATCCATAGGTCAAGGGGCAGGTCATTTACAGTATGTGAAGGGTCATAGGTCGGTTTGAATAGGTGGGCGATGCTTAGTCCAGGTGTACTTGCAGATGTCTTCCACTGGGTTCCCACCGAATATAAGGAGTACAGTACATACAGTGAAATATGAATATTGTATTCCTGTGCATAACTATGCGCAGAAGCATGCGATTATCTGCAAACTGTGATCGGAATATTGCCCTTGAATTACTGTACATGTGGATACCAAACACTATGTTCTGACCTATTTCTGTCCCCTCACATCCTGTAAAGTTGAATATCTCTATTGTTCCATTTCTAAAGTAAATGTAACTTGCTGGTGTGGTGTGTGTGTGGGCTATGTGTAAATTATGCACTATGTGGATGAAATATCAGTTATGTCTTTGTGGCTTTTCCATGGGAATGCGTATGCTTCCGTATTTACTCATACCACGCGCTAATACGCAGGGTTTCGTGAGCCAATGTACGCAGTGTGCGGGCATGCGCACGCACGGCAGCACAAGCACCCGCACAGAGGCCACTCTGTGTGGTGTTTGTACTTGATGCACGTGGGTATAATATTTTCAACGTCGACAGTATTGTGTGTAGAATTTTGAGAGAGAAAAATAAATTTATTCCATTTTGGCATAAGGCTGTAACATAACAAAATGTGGGAAAAAGTGAAGCACTGTGAATACTTTTCAGATTGTGTTAGATATTTCTATACTACTTTCTTGTTTCTCTTCCAAAAATGTAATGGGAGCTTAGATTATCTTTTTTATTGATTTCTATATTTTACACCTCAGTAAGTAAAGTAACTAAATGATATGACAAGTTGTGTTTATGAGGTTAGTTTCACATAGAGGTGTATTTTACCCCACAATTTTCCTGCATCAATCTAATGGGAGCTTGGAAATATTTTGTTGTGTGGGAGAGTCACGGATTAAGGTGAGAGTTTATGGGAAATCACTACAGCTGATAATTTGTCCTGTTTAGCTTAAGGTGGGCAGGCACATGCTCTAGTAAAGCAAATTGTGTCATTGTGCCATGTAACCTTCAGTAGACAAAGGAATGATTATAGAATTATCCACATACACCCTGTCACATCTACTTGATTACTTCTTTTCATATCTGCAGTGAGGTATGGAAAACAGGAAAGTATGCTGTTGTGAACTTTGCTCTTTAAACTATATGTTTGTCTTCCCATCAGCCTGCCTTCACTCCTTGTACCATGACAGGGCGGGATGTACTAAAGCAAAAATGCGGTAAAACCCCCGAAAACGGGGGTTTTACCGCATTTTCATATTTACTAAGACCCTACCGCAGCGTTTTCGGCGTCCAGGGTTTCGCCATCTCTGGATGGCGAAACCCTATAGAAGCCTATGGGCTTCTTTTCGCCGACCGCCGCAACCCGCCGACACCGTCGACCCCCGCCGCAGACGCCGACCCCCCTTCCCCCTGGCTTACCTTCCTCCAGGCTGCCCTGGACCCGGAAGGTAGTGTCCTCCTCCCCCTAGCAACGCAGCCGGACGTCCTTCCGGCTGCAGGGGGGAGGAGGAGGTGCCGGGGGCAGCCTGCTGCTGCTTCCCGGCATCTAGCCAGTGTGGGGACCCCAGGGAGGTGACGGAGACCCCCCGCAGACCACCTAACAGGTATCGCGGGGGGCCTCCGTCACCGCATCGCGATGTTGATCGCATATGTTAGTACATATGCGATCAACATCGCTGCGGTAACCGGCGAGGGGCGGCGATGTATGTTAATACATCCCGCCCATACAGCCCTGTCCACACTATCAATCATATGAGTGAACAAATCCCTGCTTCTCACAAGGGGGTCTATTCATAAAGCAGCGAAAAGTGTGGAGAAGTGCGCCAGTGGAGAAGTTGCCCATGGCAACCAATCAGCATTGAAGTAACATTTATAATTTGCATACTATGAAATTATACAGAGCAGCTGATTGGTTGCCATGGGCAACTTCTCCACTGGCTCACTTCTCCATGGATAGACCCCAAGATCTGCAGTGAGAACAGAGTGCACAGAAAAGAAGACATCTACTGTATATGTGCTTGGCAGAAGAAAATCAGGCTCCCCTGAACTGCAAGCTGCATTGCCCAATACTAGCAGGTAAAAGCAAGTCTGTTTTTTACAGTATGTAGCTCCTGTAAGCATGTACTGGCAGTAAGAACAATCAGCACTGTCTGTTGATTGCAAAGTGTAATATATAATGTAATTAACCTGCTTCGATGCTCCTCACAGAGCAATGAAGATTCACTGAAAACATTAGAGAAGCTATATTGATAGATTCAGCTGTGAGAGGTTCGGGCCCTTCAGGACCTTCACTGTCTGCTAATCTGTAAACTCTGACAGAGCAAATTCTTTTAAATGGGTCAACATCAACAATAAAGGTCTCCAGTGATGCGGATGCAAAAATATCCACGCAACCAAACATCTCATCAACAGTGACTCTAATGTCCACACTGGTGAACTTGAGCTGAGCCCCAAAGGATACAAGTAAATGTTGGGCACATAATTGCCGTTAATTACCCTGTGACGTCTCTTACTGCTGTTATAGGATGTTTTATCCCAACCTACATCAAATATACTAGAATAAAAAGACATTTGATATTTAGTCATCACCTGTTTGTTCTTAGGCTAATAATATTATGGTTGTGTGTGGTCACACAATAAAGGACCCCTATTGCAATAGGCCCTGTGATGTGATGTGCTGTTCCACCCCTGAACTCGAGAATGGTGACTGCAGTTGCTGCTGACAGATCTCAGTTATGGTTTGAGCTGTTATTAGTTTTCTCTATCGTCCTAGTGGATGCTGGGGTTCCTGAAAGGACCATGGGGAATAGCGGCTCCACAGGAGACAGGGCACAAAAAGTAAAGCTTTTCCAGATCAGGTGGTGTGCACTGGCTCCTCCCCCTATGACCCTCCTCCAGACTCCAGTTAGATTTTTGTGCCCGGCCGAGAAGGGTGCAATTCTAGGTGGCTCTCATAAAGAGCTGCTTAGAGAAAGTTTAGCTTAGGTTTTTTATTTTACAGTGATTCCTGCTGGCAACAGGATCACTGCAACGAGGGACAGAGGGGAGAAGAAGTGAACTCACCTGCGTGCAGGATGGATTGGCTTCTTGGCTACTGGACATCAGCTCCAGAGGGACGATCACAGGTACAGCCTGGATGGTCACCGGAGCCGCGCCGCCGGCCCCCTTGCAGATGCTGAAGTAAGAAGAGGTCCAGAATCGGCGGCTGAAGACTCCTGCAGTCTTCTAAAGGTAGCGCACAGCACTGCAGCTGTGCGCCATTTTCCTCTCAGCACACTTCACACGCAGTCACTGAGGGTGCAGGGCGCTGGGGGGGGGGCGCCCTGGGAGGCAAATGTAAACCTATATAAAGGCTAAAAATACCTCACATATAGCCCCAGAGGCTATATGGAGATATTTAACCCCTGCCTGTATTCACAAAATAGCGGGAGACGAGCCCGCCGAAAAAGGGGCGGGGCCTATCTCCTCAGCACACGGCGCCATTTCCTCTCACAGCTCCGCTGGTCAGGACGGCTCCCAGGTCTCTCCCCTGCACTGCACTACAGAAACAGGGTAAAACAGAGAGGGGGGGCAAATTTAATGGCAATATCTTGATATATATAAAGCAGTTATAAGGGAGCACTTATTATAAGGCTATCCCTGTCATATATAGCGCTTTTTGGTGTGTGCTGGCAGACTCTCCCTCTGTCTCCCCAAAGGGCTAGTGGGTCCTGTCTTCGTTTAGAGCATTCCCTGTGTGTCTGCTGTGTGTCGGTACGTGTGTGTCGACATGTATGAGGACGATATTGGTGTGGAGGCGGAGCAATTGCCAAATATGGGGATGTCACCTCCTAGGGGGTCGACACCAGAATGGATGCCTTTATTTATGGAATTACGGGATAGTGTCAACACGCTAAAGCAGTCGTTTGACGACATGAGGCGGCCGGACAATCAATTAGTGCCTGTCCAGGCGCCTCAAACACCGTCAGGGGCTGTAAAACGCCCTTTGCCTCAGTCGGTCGACACAGACCCAGACACAGGCACTGATTCCAGTGGTGACGGTGACGAATCAACCGTATTTTCCAGTAGGGCCACACGTTATATGATTTTGGCAATGAAGGAGGCGTTACATTTAGCTGATACTACAGGTACCACTAAACAGGGTATTATGTGGGGTGTGAAAAAACTACCTATAGTTTTTCCTGAATCAGAAGAATTAAATGACGTGTGTGATGAAGCGTGGGTTGCCCCTGATAAAAAGCTGATAATTTCAAAGAAATTATTGGCATTATACCCTTTCCCGCCAGAGGTTAGGGAGCGCTGGGAAACACCTCCTAGGGTGGACAAGGCGCTAACACGCTTATCAAAACAAGTGGCGTTACCTTCTCCTGAGACGGCCGCACTTAAAGATCCATCAGATAGGAGGATGGAAAATATCCAAAAAAGTATATACACACATGCAGGTGTTATACTACGACCAGCTATAGCGACTGCCTGGATGTGCAGTGCTGGGGTAGTTTGGTCAGAGTCCCTGATTGAAAATATTGATACCCTGGACAGGGACAATATTTTACTGTCGTTAGAACAAATAAAGGATGCATTTCTTTATATGCGTGATGCACAGAGGGATATCTGCACACTGGCATCACGGGTAAGTGCTATGTCCATTTCGGCCAGAAGAGCTTTATGGACGCGACAGTGGACAGGCGATGCGGATTCAAAACGGCATATGGAAGTTTTGCCGTATAAAGGGGAGGAGTTATTTGGAGTCGGTCTATCAGATTTGGTGGCCACGGCTACAGCCGGGAAATCCACCTTTCTACCTCAAGTCACTCCCCAACAGAAAAAGGCACCGACTTTTCAACCGCAGCCCTTTCGTTCCTTTAAAAATAAGAGAGCAAAGGGCTATTCATATCTGCCACGAGGCAGAGGTCGAGGGAAGAAACAGCAACAGGCAGCTCCTTCCCAGGAACAGAAGCCCTCCCCGGCTTCTACAAAAGCCTCAGCATGACGCTGGGGCTTCTCAAGCGGACTCGGGGACGGTGGGAGGTCGTCTCAAAAATTACAGCGCGCAGTGGGCTCACTCGCAGGTAGATCCCTGGATCCTGCAGATAATATCTCAGGGGTACAGGTTGGAATTAGAGACAGATCCACCTCGCCGTTTCCTGAAGTCGGCTTTACCAACGTCCCCTTCCGAAAGGGAGACGGTTTTGGAAGCCATTCACAAGCTGTACTCTCAGCAGGTGATAGTCAAGGTACCTCTTCTACAACAAGGGAAGGGGTATTATTCCACTCTATTTGTGGTACCGAAGCCGGATGGCTCGGTAAGGCCTATTCTAAATCTGAAGTCCTTGAACCTGTACATAAAGAAGTTCAAGTTCAAGATGGAGTCACTCAGAGCAGTGATAGCGAACCTGGAAGAAGGGGACTTTATGGTATCCTTGGACATCAAGGATGCGTATCTCCACGTTCCAATTTACCCCTCACACCAGGGGTACCTCAGGTTCGTTGTACAAAACTGTCACTATCAGTTTCAGACGCTGCCGTTTGGTTTGTCCACGGCACCTCGGGTCTTTACAAAGGTAATGGCCGAGATGATGATTCTTCTTCGAAGAAAAGGCGTATTAATTATCCCATACTTGGACGATCTCCTAATAAGGGCAAGGTCCAGAGAACAGCTAGAGATGGGATTAGCAATATCTCAAGAGGTGCTAAAGCAGCACGGATGGATTCTGAATATTCCAAAATCCCAATTAATGCCGACAACTCGTCTGCTGTTCCTAGGGATGATTCTGGACACGGTTCAGAAAAAGGTTTTTCTTCCCGAGGAAAAAGCCAAGGAGTTATCCGACCTGGTCAGGAATCTCCTAAAACCAGGAAAGGTGTCTGTACATCAATGCACGCATCTTCAGATGCACCTGCGGATAACCCTGTCTCCAAGGACAAGGGTATCTCTTCTGTGGTGGTTGCAGAGGGCTCATCTATTGGAGGGCCGCAGATTCGGCATACAGGATTGGATCCTGGTGACCACGGACGCCAGCCTGAGAGGCTGGGGAGCAGTCACACAAGGAAGAAACTTCCAGGGAGTGTGGTCGAGCCTGGAAAAGTCTCTTCACATAAACATTCTGGAACTAAGAGCAATCTACAATGCTCTAAGCCAGGCGGAACCTCTGCTTCAAGAAAGACCGGTGTTGATCCAGTCGGACAACATCACGGCAGTCGCCCATGTAAACAGACAGGGCGGCACAAGAAGCAGGAGTGCAATGGCAGAAGCTGCCAGGATCCTTCGCTGGGCGGAGAATCACGTGATAGCACTGTCAGCAGTGTTCATCCCGGGAGTGGACAACTGGGAAGCAGACTTCCTCAGCAGACACGATCTTCACCCGGGAGAGTGGGGACTTCATCCAGAAGTTTTCCACATGCTAATAAACCGTTGGGAAAGACCAATGGTGGACATGATGGCGTCTCGCCTCAACAAAAAACTGGACAGGTATTGCGCCAGGTCAAGAGATCCGCAGGCAATAGCTGTGGACGCGCTGGTAACACCTTGGGTGTACCAGTCGGTGTATGTGTTTCCTCCTCTGCCTCTCATACCAAAGGTATTGAGAATCATACGGCAAAGCGGAGTAAGAACGATACTAGTGGCTCCGGATTGGCCAAGAAGGTCTTGGTACCCGGAACTTCAAGAGATGGTCACGGACGATCCGTGGCCTCTACCTCTAAGACAGGACCTGCTTCAGCAGGGACCGTGTCTATTCCAAGACTTACCGCGGCTGCGTTTGACGGCATGGCGGTTGAACGCCAGATCCTAAAAGGAAAAGGCATTCCAGAAGAAGTCATTCCTACCTTGATTAAGGCAAGAAAGGAAGTCACCGCGAAGCATTATCACCGCATTTGGCGGAAATATGTTGCGTGGTGCGAGGATCGGAGTGCTCCGACGGAGGAATTTCAACTGGGTCGTTTCCTACATTTCCTGCAATCAGGATTGTCTATGGGTCTCAAATTGGGATCTATTAAGGTTCAAATTTCGGCCCTGTCAATATTCTTCCAAAAAGAATTGGCCTCAGTTCCTGAGGTCCAGACTTTTGTCAAAGGAGTACTGCATATACAGCCTCCTGTGGTGCCTCCGGTGGCACCGTGGGATCTAAATGTAGTTTTAGATTTCCTCAAATCCCATTGTTTTGAACCACTAAAAAATGTGGATTTGAAATATCTCACATGGAAAGTGACTATGTTACTGGCCCTGGCGTCCGCCAGGAGAGTATCTGAACTGGCGGCTTTATCTTATAAAAGCCCTTATTTAATTTTCCATTCGGATAGGGCAGAGCTGCGGACGCGTCCGCATTTTCTCCCTAAGGTGGTATCAGCGTTTCACCTGAACCAGCCTATTGTAGTGCCTGCGGCTACAAGCGACTTGGAGGACTCCAAGTTGTTGGACGTTGTCAGAGCTTTAAAAATATACATTTCAAGGACGGCTGGAGTCAGAAAATCTGACTCGCTGTTTATACTGTATGCACCCAACAAGTTGGGTGCGCCTGCTTCTAAGCAGTCGATTGCTCGTTGGATTTGTAACACAATTCAACTTGCACATTCTGTGGCAGGCCTGCCACAGCCTAAATCTATTAAGGCCCATTCCACAAGGAAGGTGGGCTCATCTTGGGCGGCTGCCCGAGGGGTCTCGGCATTACAACTCTGCCGAGCAGCTACGTGGTCAGGGGAGAACACGTTTGTAAAATTCTACAAATTTGATACCCTGGCAAAGGAGGACCTGGAGTTCTCTCATTCGGTGCTGCAGAGTCATCCGCACTCTCCCGCCCGTTTGGGAGCTTTGGTATAATCCCCATGGTCCTTTCAGGAACCCCAGCATCCACTAGGACGATAGAGAAAATAAGAATTTACTTACCGATAATTCTATTTCTCGGAGTCCGTAGTGGATGCTGGGCGCCCATCCCAAGTGCGGATTATCTGCAATACTTGTACATAGTTATTGTTAACTAATTCGGGTTATTGTTTAGGGAGCCATCTTTCAGAGGCTCCTCTGTTATCATACTGTTAACTGGGTTTAGATCACAAGTTGTACGGTGTGATTGGTGTGGCTGGTATGAGTCTTACCCGGGATTCAAAATCCTCCCTTATTGTGTACGCTCGTCCGGGCACAGTACCTAACTGGAGTCTGGAGGAGGGTCATAGGGGGAGGAGCCAGTGCACACCACCTGATCTGGAAAAGCTTTACTTTTTGTGCCCTGTCTCCTGCGGAGCCGCTATTCCCCATGGTCCTTTCAGGAACCCCAGCATCCACTACGGACTCCGAGAAATAGAATTATCGGTAAGTAAATTCTTATTATTTCAGTTCTGCGACAGGCTTGTATTATAGTAATTGATAACCTCTGTCTGTTATCCGGTGTTCGGGTGTCAGAGATATTTATTTTATTTATCACCAGTTATTTATATAGCGCACACATATTCCGCAGCGCTTTACAGAGAATATTTGGCCATTCACACCAGTCCATGCCCCAGTGGAGCTTACAATCTATATTCCCTACCTCATGTACACGCACACCCATACACATTAGGGTTAATTTTGTTGGGAGCCAATTAACCTACCAGCATATTTTTGGATTGTGGGAGGAAACCCATGCAAATACGAGGAGAATATACAAACTCCACACAGAGCATGGTGGGATCACCTATATGCTCCCCATATTGGATATGTTACAGTATAGTACATGGGCCCTCATTCCGAGTTGTTCGCTCGCTAGCTGCTTTTAGCAGCATTGCACACGCTAGGCCGCCATCCTCTGGGAGTGTATCTTAGCTTAGCAGAATTGCAAACGAAAGATTAGCAAAACTGCTACTAAATAATTCTTTGCAGTTTCTGAGTATCTCCAGACCTACTCACAGATTGCGATCAGCTCACTCCGTTTAGTTCCTGGTTTGACGTCACAAACACGCCTAGCGTTCGGCCAGCCACTCCCCCGTTTCTCCAGACACGCCTGCGTTTTTTAGCTCACTCCCGGAAAACGCTCAGTTACCACCCAGAAACGCCCCTTTCCTGTCAATCATTTACCGATCAGCAGTGCGACTGAAAATCGTTGCTCGAACACCAGCAAATCTACTAAGTTTTGTGTTAAATAACTTAGCGCATGCGCTCTGCGTACCATGCGCATGCGCAGTTAGCAACAAATCGCAGCATAGCGAAAATTGGCAACGAGCGAACAACTCGGCATGACCCCCATTGTTATTTCCTTTATAGTGCAGAGGCTTGCAAAGAATAATGTATTGAGGTACATTGTAATACAGTATATAAATTGATACCTACATACATCGCAAAGTTTCCAGATTTGGAAATAAGGTGTGTTCTGCTGCTTCTCAATCAAACCAGGACTATCTAGCCTAAATAATACATACCTATATGTAACTATAACTGTAAAACTACATACACATATGTACTGACAACAGAATCATGTACGATGAAAGAAAACTATTTTTTAGGGGCACTTCTTTCTAGATATGAAAAAACATAGTTTTTTTATTAATTCATTAAGATCAAGATCAAACAAACAACAACAAAAAACACAAAAGGTTACATGTATGTGATTTTTTATGTTGTCATTTGTTTGATCTGTGATCTTAATTAATTAATAATAGCTAAGTTCTAATATAACTAGAAAGAAGTTTTCTTTTCCTTTGTATTACGAAAAGTGATTTCCCAGGGGATGGTCTATATTGCCTCAGGAACCAGGCCAACCATGATAGGAAAACATTATAGGATTCCCCCTAAAGCATTAGACTGAATGCAGTATTTAATGCAGATATTGTATTGTCCATGACAATGTGCTATAAGCAGAAAACTTTACTGACTCGGTGCCTTCTCTTTGATTTATTTGATGTCATTTAAGTGTTTCCTGAAATTGTCTGCTAAAAATAAGCACAGGCCCCATTGGATTAGCATTTGTCTTTGGTTTTGCATTTACTAATTAGTCTGTGCATGTTTTCATTGATCTGCAAGCTTTGCATGTGTCCCAGTAACTAACCTTAATATATATATATTAAAAAAAAAATAATTAGGGCATTTGAGAGTGAACATCATTTTTTTTTCTCTGCGCCATCACATGTAAATCAGCTTAATTATGTCAACATACATACCTCTGCAGGTTGTAAGATACCTATCTTCATTAAGAGAAATGGCCTTCTACTATATGTTCACTCATTTATTTGACACTAAACCAGTGTTTGGAAATGTGTGTCTGTATTTCTCTTACCATTTAAGGCCATCCAGCTACATTGGAGAAAATGGCCGTTAATGGCTTATATAATGTGACATGGTCCATTGATTTAAAAGCTTTGCTAACAATATAAAGAAAAACAGTATTTAGTTCTGCATCAGTCGACATAGTATTCAAGATGGGAGTGGAGATAGCATATGTTGAGCATTCCACGACTGTTATTAAAGTTAATACCCTTAAGCATTAGAAATGCCAGATTTTTACCCTGGAATTATTTTATCCCAGCATCAGCCATGAGTTCTGTTTCTGTAGTAAATGTTGTAGATTATGTTAAACTATTATACAAATGATACTTACTGTAGCTAAGGGAAGAAGAGTAAGGATCATTAACAGAGTGAATGGAAAGAAAGGTGTTTGGGTGCAATTTCTGCAGCAGAATTCAAGCGTAATTAGCTTTTAATGATACAATGTTTCATCGAAATTGATTGTACTCTGTGGAGCTCTTTATACAAAACAAAATGTTGCTTGTTTCTCAGATAGGAGTGAAAGCTGGCATATGGAAACTATGTACTCCACCTACATACAATAACATCCATTTGTGATATTGGGGCAGTGGTGTTAACCTGGAGAAGGCATCAGGAAGTGATAAACCAGTGATAAATGCAAGGTGGTAAATGCACTAGCCAATCAGCTCCAATATGTAAATTAACAGTTAGGAACTGATTGGCTGTTGCGTTTATCACCTTGCATGTATCACTGGTTTATCACTTCCTTATGCCTTCTCCAGGTTAGTACATCTGCCCCATTATATGGTAAATAAAATCCTTATAATGTGGAGTCTGTCCCCCTTGTCAAAAAAATCTAAAAGGATGTAGACCCTAAGGAAGACTAATTAAATGAATACAAGATAAATCTAATTAAATATTAGTATTTGTCGAGACTGGTACTGAAATGTACCAGGTGAGACATTGTTTAATGCCAGATGGAGCTGGAATGAATCAGCAGTCAGGTCTGTGCAGGGAATGACACATGCCAGAAATACTGCCTAGTGCCATGAATGGATGGCTGCAGTGTCCTGCAGAGGGTAAGGTTGGGAGGTCACTCTCTCCTCAAGAGCAGTGAATGGATGTGCACATCATCTAAATTCTGTATAGAGAGGCTTTGAGGCAGTATATCAGCTCAGGCCTCTGCCTGACAAGCAAGATAGTGAGACACACAACATGCCCGCACCTTCACAAGCAATTGTATGGGTGCATGTTGTGTAACAATGTTTTCTACCTCTTCCAAATGTTGGCATGTCTGTTAAAGAAGATAGTTGGAGAAGTTCCTCAACCAATTAGCTTCCACCATACTTACCTACTCTCCCAGAACCTGCACGAGTCTTACAATCTTTAAGGTAGTCCCCTACACCCCTCAGAAGAGTGCAAGTTCTCATGCATCCCACCCACTTCCCAGTGCCAGATTAAGGTCCACATGGGCCTGGAGTTGAAATTTATGAAGGGCCTATTATATGGCACCGCAGAGGAAGTGAAAACGCTGTGGGGGTATGACTAGTAATGGGGGTATGTGGTTGATGTTATGAGGTCTGTCTGCACAGGGTAAGTGGCCTGTGCCATAGGGTGTGACTAGCACCTACCTTGAAAAACTTCAGTCTCCCTCCCTTCTTCTCTTGTATCAATAGTGTAATGTGACAATCTACAAATGGACAAAGGTAAACATCTTGTTAACATGACCGTAATATGAAAAATATAGTGATGACGTAAATATGAAACCTCTTAACGAAAGAGGCTACGGGTTGCTTAGTGATGTCATACTGTAAATGTGAAATCTTTCTATCTGTAAAAAAAGACCTTACCTTTTTAATAATAGCTATGCTAAGAAGAGATACGTATCAGGACTGATGGATAGATGGAGTGGGGTTGGAGAGAGGGTGTCGCCTGGACAGGGCCAAACAGAGGGAAGACTGACTGGCTACATCTGTACATGCATGCGTCCGAATGTGCGAGGATTGAGACACCTATTGTCACACACATTCTCTCCCCACTGGAAAATAATAAAACAGCACCTACTGTACATGGAAAAAGAAACGGGATTAGATAGAAACCGGAACAGTTCAGACCCTGGAAAGCCGGACCGGACCCGCTTCCTGGAGCTTGTAGTGCTCGTCTCTGTCCAGGGGGTGTCCTACCTGTCACAAGCACCCTCCTGAACATAACACCACCCGGATGAGGACAAGTACTACACCCGGATGAGGACAGTTTGCTGCAGGGAGCAGGTCCTGTCCAGCATTATAGGGTCCGGACCATTCCGGTTTTTATCCAATCCCCCCAAAAAACTTACAGGAAATAACACTGTCCCCACTACAGGAAAAAAACAAATATATTGGCCTCAATAGGAATAAATAAAAAACATTGGCCACTACAGGTAAAATAAGACACACTGAACCCCAAAGGGGGGGGGGACCAAACTTAATAGCTGCAATAGGAAAAAAATATTGGCCACTCCCTCCCCGGCACCCTATCACACTCGCACATTCCGTCCCCCTGCACCCTATCACACTCACATTCCCTCCCCCGGCATCCTATCACACTCACACATTCCCTCCCCTCGCACCCTATCACACTCGCACATTCCCTCCCCCTGCACCCTATCACACTCACACATTCCGTCCCCCTGCACTCTATCACACTCACACATTCCGTCCCCCTGCATCCTATCACCCTGCAGCCTGCGCACTATCTCACTGACGCTCTCCCTCACCCTGCAGCCTGCGCTCTATCTCACTGACGCTCTCCCTCACCCTGCGCTCATTCACACTGATGCTCTCCCTCACCCTGCAGCCTGCGCTCTATCTCACTGACGCTCTCCCTCCCCCTGCGCTCTATCTCACTGACACACTTCCTCACCCTCGTGCTATATTTTACCCTACTCCCTGCAGAAGTTCACAATCAAGACACACACACACACACACACACACACACACACACTGTGTCCTCCTCCATTCACTCTTACCTTACACACTACAGCAGTCTCACAGGCTGGGCCGTCCCTGGATGCTGTGCAGCAGCTTCTCCTCTCCCCTCACAGCATGTGAGCAGCAGCCTGCCCTGAGTTCCGTGTAGCTCCGCCCCCAAGTCCCGTGTAGCTCCGCCCCGAGTCCTGTGTAGTTCCGCCCCGGAGTCATGTGTCCGGCTGTGACTGCTCCTGACCTGTATCCCCTGCGCTGCCAGCGGCCCTACGGCTGCCAGAGCGGCTCCCAGAAGCGTGGGTATGGCTGGCTGCTGGCATCTACGCTGCTGGCAGGAGGGGGCGGCTCTTGCTGTAGCAGGGAATAAAATTCCCTGGCTGCAGCAGCAGCAAAGCAGATCCTGTGGGCCTATTTTGATGGTGGGCCTGGAGCTGCAGCTCCACCCGCCCCATTGTTAATCCGGCCCTGCCACTTCCTAGTGAAGTTGGTAAAATGGTGAGACTAATGTCGTTAATCATGGGTCTGTATGGAGGGGGCAGATCCAATATGATGTGTTTCTATGATTTTTATTAATTTAATTATGTAATTTGTCCCTGTCCCCTCATTCTGTTAGTGAAATTCACAGAATTTTACCCATGAGAGGTTGCGGCCTAATTACACAGATTGTCTGCCCAGGCCCCATTGCCTGCCACTTGCATCTTTTGTTTGGGCTTCTCCCAAAGAGAAGGATATAAAAATAGGCAAGTATGGCTTCTAGCTATCATTTTATAGCTTGTACTTGATAAATGATAGCTGGATATAATTGCTTGCTGTGAGCATCTTCTTCACTTGTTTAGAAGGCTTGCTACCTCTCGCCCTGAGTCAGACATGTCCATCTTTCATGACTAATAAAAAAAAAAAATCGACATCATTTGTAGTAGGGATGGACATCGGAAGCCCACCTTCAAATGATGGATGGGCTTCCGCCATTGAAACTTTGGAAACAATGGTAACTAGCGATCTCATTAATAGAATTCGATGGAACTAAACATTCATATGATTTGTGCATGCACAAAAAACCCTGTTTGCACAGGAGCAATACTCCAGCAGCGAGGCCGGCTAGGGACGGAACTGGGGGCTGGATTGAGGGTGAGACTGGGGCGACCATCAAACACCATCAAGTGATTACCATTTGATGGCTGCAAACTTTGGATTGCTGACATTAAATGGTAAAAACACCACCATCATATAAAAAACATTGATGGTTTGAGACCGCCACATTCCAATGTCAATCCATTGTTGGTAGAAATCTTTGACATGGCAACAAGCAGTCTAATGGTGGGTACACACTATGTGATATGCTCTGTGAGCAAAATCTCATCGTTTTTCCCCTCCCGGGCCGCCGACATAGTGCATACACACTATTTGATATCGCAAGCAATGTCACATAGCGACGTCATGTCGCGGCTGGCCTGAACATGAAGGTCCTGACGATAAAGTCAGATTGAGATGCGTGTGCTAGCGACAGCAGGGGTAGTTAATGACCCCCAGGAGCGCACATCGGCCAATGCTGGCAAAATACATACTAGGCGATATTGTAAGGGTAAAAATTAGCGATATTGTTTACAAAATCACCTAGTGTGTACCCACCATAACACATCCATCCTGCATGTCTGGTAGGTCCCTTGTCAGCATCAGCACTGAGAACGAGTAACTTGCTCTGTGGTTGGAATCACTCCCTCCCTATGACACCCATTCACTAACAAATACACACAACTGCATACACACATACAATGCACTAGGACAGAAAGGCACACTGCATTAATAATAACAACCATACAATCTTACACTTTCTAATTGCTCAGACACGTGCTATCCAATTTACACCACATTCCCCTGCTTCCTCATTCCAGTACTCCATCCCTTTAGAACTCGCTGTAATAACATTAGACCATGTCGCCCCTCTCTCCCATACTGTGCCACTCACCAGCTGTCTCTCCTTCCTCTAATGATGGGTTATCTGGCATAACGCAGCACATTACAGTATGTCTTGAGGGACAGCATCAGTCACCTAGCTACATGCTGCTGCTGCAGGAGCGCTAACTGGATTTTCATGGAGGAAGGTACTGGGAGAGAAAGTGATGCTGCAATCAATGCTGCACATTACTACTGCTACCTATTTTTCTGCGTGTGTAAGTGCAGCTTTTGACAAGTGATGTACTATGCGTTAATGTGCTTTTACCAACAACATATATGTCCTTAGCATAGCAGCATTATATTGTTCAATTTACATTGCAGTGCTGATCAGGCTGTTACCAAAGTCCAAACGTGCATGGAGCATCCTCTGTCTGCCTCGCAGTTGACAGTAATGTGCATGCGGTGCCAAAGCAACAGAATTTCTCTGACGTCCTAGTGGATGCTGGGGACTCCGTCAGGACCATGGGGAATAGCGGCTCCGCAGGAGACAGGGCACAAAAGTAAAAGCTTTAGGATCAGGTGGTGTGCACTGGCTCCTCCCCCTATGACCCTCCTCCAAGCCTCAGTTAGATTTTTGTGCCCGGCCGAGAAGGGTGCAATCTAGGTGGCTCTCCTAAAGAGCTGCTTAGAGTAAAAGTTTTGTTAGGTTTTTTATTTTCAGTGAGTCCTGCTGGCAACAGGCTCACTGCATCGAGGAACTTAGGGGAGAGAAGTGAACTCACCTGCGTGCAGGATGGATTGGCTTCTTAGGCTACTGGACACCATTAGCTCCAGAGGGAGTCGGAACACAGGTCTCACCCTGGGGTTCGTCCCGGAGCCGCGCCGCCGACCCCCTTGCAGATGCCGAAAAGTGAAGAGGTCCAGAAACCGGCGGCAGAAGACTTTTCAGTCTTCATAAGGTAGCGCACAGCACTGCAGCTGTGCGCCATTGTTGTCAGCACACTTCATAGCAGCGGTCACTGAGGGTGCAGGGCGCTGGGGGGGGGCGCCCTGGGCAGCAATGATAGTACCTTATTCTGGCTAAAAATACATCACATATAGCCCCTGGGGGCTATATGGATGTATTTAACCCCTGCCAGGTCTCAGAAAAACGGGAGAAGAAGCCCGCCGAAAAGGGGGCGGGGCCTATTCTCCTCAGCACACAGCGCCATTTTCCCTCACAGAAATGCTGGTGGGAAGGCTCCCAGGCTCTCCCCTGTACTGCACTACAGAAACAGGGTTAAAACAGAGATGGGGGGCACTTATTTGGCGATATGACTATATATATTAAAATGCTATAAGGGAAAAACACTTATATAAAGGTTGTCCCTGTATAATTATAGCGTTTTTGGTGTGTGCTGGCAAACTCTCCCTCTGTCTCCCCAAAGGGCTAGTGGGGTCCTGTCCTCTATCAGAGCATTCCCTGTGTGTGTGCTGTGTGTCGGTACGTGTGTGTCGACATGTATGAGGACGATGTTGGTGAGGAGGCGGAGCAATTGCCTGTAATGGTGATGTCACTCTCTAGGGAGTCGACACCGGAATGGATGGCTTATTTAAGGAATTACGTGATAATGTCAACACGCTGCAAGGTCGGTTGACGACATGAGACGGCCGGCAAACCAATTAGTACCTGTCCAGGCGTCTCAAACACCGTCAGGGGCGTTAAAACGTCCTTTTACCTCAGTCGGTCGACACAGACACGGACACTGACTCCAGTGTCGACGGTGAAGAAACAAACGTATTTTCCTTTAGGGCCACACGTTACTTGTTAAGGGCAATGAAGGAGGTGTTAGATATTTCTGATACTACAAGTACCACAAAAAAGGGTATTATGTGGAGTGTGAAAAAACTACCTGTAGTTTTTCCTGAATCAGATAAATTAAATGAAGTGTGTGATGATGCGTGGGTTTCCCCCGATAGAAAATTATTGGCGGTATACCCTTTCCCGCCAGAAGTTAGGGCGCGTTGGGAAACACCCCTTAGGGTGGATAAGGCGCTCACACGCTTATCAAAACAAGTGGCGGTACCGTCTCCAGATAGGGCCGCCCTCAAGGAGCCAGCTGATAGGAGGCTGGAAAATATCCTAAAAAGTATATACACACATACTGGTGTTATACTGCGACCAGCGATCGCCTCAGCCTGGATGTGCAGCGCTGGGGTGGCTTGGTCGGATTCCCTGACTGAAAATATTGATACCCTTGACAGGGACAGTATTTTATTGACTATAGAGCATTTAAAGGATGCATTTCTGTATATGCGAGATGCACAGAGGGATATTTGCACTCTGGCATCAAGAGTAAGTGCGATGTCCATATCTGCCAGAAGTTGTTTATGGACACGACAGTGGTCAGGTGATGCAGATTCCAAACGGCACATGGAAGTATTGCCGTATAAAGGAGAAAAAGACAACGTCTTTTCAGCCTCAGTCCTTTCGTCCCCATAAGGGCAAGCGGACAAAAGGCCAGTCATATCTGCCATGGGATAGAGGAAAGGGAAGAAGACTGCAGCAGGCAGCCCATTCCCAGAAACAGAAGCCCTCCACCGCTTCTGCCAAGTCCTCAGCATGACGCTGGGGCCGTACAAGCGGACTCAGGTGCGGTGGGGGGGGTCGTCTCAAGAGTTTCAGCACGCAGTGGGCTCACTCGCAAGTGGACCCCTGGATCCTACAAGTAGTATCCCAGGGGTACAGATTGGAAATTCGAGACGTCTCCCCCTCGCAGGTTCCTGAAGTCTGCTTTACCAACGTCTCCCTCCGACAGGGAGGCAGTAGTGGAAACAATTCACAAGCTGTATGCCCAGCAGGTGATAATCAAAGTACCCCTCCTACAACAAGGAAAGGGGTATTATTCCACACTATATTGTGGTACTGAAGCCAGACGGCTCGGTGAGACCTATTCTAAATCTGAAATAGTTGAACACTTACATACAAAGGTTCAAATCAAGATGGAGTCACTCAGAGCAGTGATAGCGAACCAGGAAGAAGGGGACTATATGGTGTCCCGGGACATCAGGGATGCTTACCTCCATGTCCCAATTTGCCCTTCTCACCAAGGGTACCTCAGGTTCGTGGTACAGAACTGTCACTATCAGTTTCAGACGCTGCCGGTTGGATTGTCCACGGCACCCCGGGTCCTTACCAAGGTAATGGCCGAAATGATGATTCTTCTTCAAAGAAAATGGACGATCTCCTGATAGGGGCAAGGTCCAGAGAACAGTTGGAGGTCGGAGTAGCACTATCTCAAGTAGTTCTACGACAGCACGGGTGGATTCTAAATATTCCAAAACCGCAGCTGTTTCCGACGACACGTCTGCTGTTCCTAGGGATGATTCTGGACACAGTCCAGAAAAAGGTGTTTCTCCCGGAGAAGAAAGCCAGGGAGTTATCCGAGCTAGTCAGGAACCTCCTAAAACCAGGAAAAGTGTCAGTGCATCATTGCACAAGGGTCCTGGGAAAAATGGTGGCTTCTTACGAAGCGATTCCATTCGGTAGATTTCACGCAAGAACTTTTCAGTGGGATCTGCTGGAAAAATGGTCCGGATCGCATCTTCAGATGCATCAGCGGATAACCCTGTCTCCAAGGACAAGGGTGTTTCTTCTGCGGTGGCTGCAGAGTGCTCATCTACTAAAGGGCCGCAGATTCGGCATTCAGGACTGGGTCCTGGTGACCACGGATGCCAGCCTTAGAGGCTGGGGAGCAGTCACACAAGAAAAAAAAAAAAAAGATTTCCAGGGAGTGTGATCAAGTCTGGAGACTTCTCTCCACATAAATATACTGGAGCTAAGGGCAATTTACAATGTTCTAAGCTTAGCAAGACCTCTGCTTCCAGGTCAGCCGGTATTGATCCAGTGGGACAACATCACGGCAGTCGCCCACGTAAACAGACAGGGTGGCACAAGAAGCAGGAGGGCAATGGCAGAAACTGCAAGGATTCTTCGCTGGGCGAAAAATCATGTGATAGCACTGTCAGCAGTGTTCATTCCGGGAGTGGACAACTGGGAAGCAGACTTCCTCAGCAGGCACGACCTCCACCCGGGAGAGTGGGGACTTCATCGGGAAGTATTCCACATGATTGTGAACCGTTGGGAAAGACCAAAGGTGGACATGATGGCGTCCCGCCTGAACAAAAAACTGGACAGGTATTGCGCCAGGTCAAGAGACCCTCAAGCAATATCTTTGGACGTTCTGGTAACGCCGTGGGTGTACCAGTCGGTGTATGTGTTCCCTCCTCTGCTTCTCATAACCAAGGTACTGAGAATTATAAGACGTAGAGGAGTAAGAACTATACTCGTGGCTCCGGATTGGCCAAGAAGGACGTGGCACCGGAACTTCAAGAAATGCTCACAGAGGACTCATGGCCTCTGCCGCTAAGAAGGGACTTGCTTCAGCAAGTACCAGGTCTGTTCCAAGACTTACCGCGGCTGCGTTTGACGGCATGGCGGTGGAACGCCAGATCCTAAGGGAAAAAGGCATTCCGGAAGAGGTCATTCCTACCCTGGTCAAAGCCAGGAAGGAGGTGACCGCAAAACATTATCACCACATGTGGCGAAAATATATTGCGTGGTGTGAGGCCAGGAAGGCCCCACGAAGAAATTTCAACTCGGTCGATTCCTGCATTTCCTGCAAACAGGAGTGTCTATGGGCCTCAAATTGGGGTCCATTAAGGTTCAAATTTCGGCCCTGTCAATTTTCTTCCAGAAAGAATTGGCTTCAGTTCCTGAAGTCCAGAAGTTTGTCAAGGGAGTATTGCATATACAACCCCCTTTTTGTGCCTCCAGTGGCACTGTGGGATCTCAACGTAGTTCTGGGATTCCTCAAATCACATTTTAAACCGCTCAAATCTGTGGATTTGAAATATCTCACATGAAAAGTGACCATGCTGTTGGCCCTGGCCTCGGCCAGGCGAGTGTCAGAATTGGCGGTTTTGTCTCACAAAAGTCATATCTGATTGTCCATTCGGACAGGGCAGAGCTGCGGACTCGTCCCCAGTTTCTTCCTAAGGTGGTGTCAGCGTTTCACCTGAACCAGCTTATTGTGGTACCTGCGGCTACTAGGGACTTGGAGGACTCCAAGTTGCTAGATGTTGTCAGGGCCCTGAAAATATAGGTTTCCAGGACGGCTGGAGTCAGGAAAACTGACTCGCTGTTATCCTGTATGCACCCAACAAACTGGGTGCTCTTGCTTCTAAGCAGACGATTGCTCGTTGGATTTGTAGCACATTTCAACTTGCACATTCTGTGGCAGGCCTGCCACAGCCTAAATCTGTCAAGGCCCATTCCACAAGGAAGGTGGGCTCATCCTGGGCGGCTGCCCGAGGGGTCTCGGCATTACAACTCTGCCGAGCAGCTACGTGGTCGGGGGAGAACACGTTTGTAAAATTCTACAAATTTGATACCCTGGCTAAAGAGGACCTGGAGTTCTCTCATTCGGTGCTGCAGAGTCATCCGCACTCTCCCGCCCGTTTGGGAGCTTTGGTATAATCCCCATGGTCCTGACGGAGTCCCCAGCATCCACTAGGACGTCAGAGAAAATAAGATTTTACTTACCGATAAATCTATTTCTCGTAGTCCGTAGTGGATGCTGGGCGCCCATCCCAAGTGCGGATTGTCTGCAATACTTGTACATAGTTATTGTTACAAAAATCGGGTTATTATTGTTGTGAGCCATCTTTTCAGAGGCTCCGCTGTTATCATGCTGTTAACTGGGTTCAGATCACAGGTTGTACAGTGTGATTGGTGTGGCTGGTATGAGTCTTACCCGGGATTCAAAATCCTTCCTTATTGTGTACGCTCGTCCGGGCACAGTATCCTAACTGAGGCTTGGAGGAGGGTCATAGGGGGAGGAGCCAGTGCACACCACCTGATCCTAAAGCTTTTACTTTTGTGCCCTGTCTCCTGCGGAGCCGCTATTCCCCATGGTCCTGACGGAGTCCCCAGCATCCACTACGGACTACGAGAAATAGATTTATCGGTAAGTAAAATCTTATTTTTCCTGGCCTGGGGGTAGATGTCACCTTCCCTCCCAACGCAGCCCGTCATTGATCACTGAGAATATCTGTGTGCATATCTGCTGCTGGTATATTATTAAGAAAATCTGTTGCCTGCATATTAGAATCAGAATCAGCTTTATTGGCCAGGTATACTTGCGTATACTAGGAATTTGTCTTCGGTTTGCTATACAACAGCCAAGTAGGTAACAGATAAGCAGGTGGGGGAGGGGGGGAAGGGGGGAGTAAAGTCAGACAGATAGGTATACCGTAGGGACACAAGTGAGTTACATGTACGTCTAGTCAGTCAATGTTCAGGAGTTCAGCAGACGGACTGCTTTGAGGCTTCTGGCAGACCCGGTGGGGACGGCCCTGTAACGCCTGCCTGAAGGAAGCAAGTTAAACATGCTGTGGCCGGGGGGTGTAGCTGGTCCTTTACTATCTTCGTTGCGGGGTGTACAGTGCCTGACAATATCAACTGCTGATACATGGGACCTGATGAAGAGGTGGACCCATGCACCCAGTGTTTTGCTTATGTGCATGCATCCGAGACACACTGCGCATGTGTTCCCATGGTCACCGCAGGTGGGTGCAGTTCTGAACTGCATGAAGATCCGAGTTCCTGAGCGGTGACAAGGGACACAGTTGAGAATTCATGTGCTGCTGTTTTGTAAACATTATTTTTGACTATACTGTATTAATAATAAATGTACAAATGTGATCCCACACTGTTTATCGCTTTATTAACTACACACATTTGCGCTGTTACTTTCCTTTTTCCCAGTACACATTTGGTATATATCAGATGACTACAGCTGCAAACAACGAAGTACAGTATGTATAGGAATTTTTAGATTCCTTTATATCACACATATATAAAGATCAGTTACTACTTTCTAATGATCAGTGTGTGTCTCACTGGAGTGAATTTCCTGGTCAGCGCCGCCTTACATTTCTTTTGGTTTGTGTCGGCAGTTGTGCCTGTGCCAGGGACTCTGTCGAAAGATGCAATTCCCTTGACACTGGCAGACAAATATTGGCAGACATTCTGAGCAACCGTAGGGTTGCTCAAAAGTTTGATGATGCAGCTGATATCTGCTCAATGGTGCGCCTCTCTGTGCACCATAGCGGATGAGAGCTGCATCCGGTGGGCCTCTCAATAGACAGCCTATCGCCTGCACCATTGGCATCATTTTGCAGCAGCACCTGGGACAAAAGTTGCAATTGCTACTGCTTAGCGTCCTCCTTTGAATCACCCCCATTGTGAGCACATTTACTGTGTATTATTGGGAATTATCTATTATTGCATGCATATTAGTTGTATACTGTATATATACTTTTGATACATTACTGTGAATATCAGCTGCTGGTATATTATGGGTTCATCTTCAGAATTTGGAAAATCTCTTGTTTGCATATTAGGGGCATGCCTGATACTGCTATATTACTGCCAATACTACTGCTACACACATATTTTATAAGCACAGGTAATAACATCTGAGCTTATGTTAACAAGATTTTTAATTTTTGTTGCATAATAAGGGGCATGGATCAAAAGATAGACAATAAATATGTCTACATGCATTAGGTGGACAGGGTCCAAATGTCGACATGGATATGATCTCAAGGATTTTTTGTGTCATTTTGTATATTTAACCATATCTAAGCCACATTAGTGGAAATGTGTACCCTGGTGGGCTCGCTTCAGGCAAGGTTACGGGTGGTCATTCCGAGTTGATCGCTAACTGCTTTCGTTCGCAGCGCAGCGATCAGGCTAAAAAGCAGCACTTCTGCGCATGCGTATGGTACGCACTGCGCATGCGCGACGTACTTTCACAAAAGCCAATGCAGTTTCACACAAGGTGTAGCGACGCTTTTCAGTCGCACTGTTGACCGCTGAGTGATTGACAGAAATGGGGCATTTCTGGGAGGTAACTGACTGTTTTCCGGGAGTGTGCTGGAAAACGCAGGCGTGCCAGATAAAACCCAGGAGTGGCTGGGGAAACGGGGGAGTGGCTGGCCAAACGCAGGGCGTGTTTGTGACGTCAAAACAGAAATTAAATAGTCTGAAGTGATCGCAAGGTAGGAGTAGGTCTGGAGCTACTCTGAAACTGCTTGAAAAAATTTCAGCACTGTTCTGCTAACCTTTTGTTCGCACTTCTGCTAAGCTAAGATACACTCCCAGAGGGCGGCGGCTTAGCGTTTGCACTGCTGCTAAAAGCAGCTAGCGAGCGATCAACTCGGAACGAGGGCCACTATTCCCAGTCATAGGGCCTGATTCAGCATGGATCGCAAAACCAAAATCTTTCTCTAATGGGCAAAACCATGTGCAGTGCAGGTGGGGCAAATGTAACATGTGCAGAGAGAGTTAGGTTTGGGTGGGTCATATTGTTTCTGTGTTGAGTAAATACTGGCTGCTTTATTTTAACACTGCAATTTAGATTTCAGTTTGAACACCCCCACCCAAATCTAACTCTCTCTGCACGTTATATCTGACCCATCTGCAGTACACATGGGGGGTAATTCCAAGTTGATCGCAGCAGGAATTTTGTTAGCAGTTGGGCAAAACCATGTGCACTGCAGGGGAGGCAGATTTAACATGTGCAGAGAGAGTTAGATTTGGGTGTGGTGTGTTCAATCTGCAATCTAATTTGCAGTGTAAAAATAAAGCAGCCAGTATTTACCCTGCACAGAAACAAAATAACCCACCCAAATCTAACTCTTTCTGCACATGTTATATCTGCCTCCCCTGCAGTGCACATGGTTTTGCCCACTTGCTAACAAAATTCCTGCTGCGATCAACTTGGAATTACCCCCTAGGTTTTGGCCATTAGAGAAATATTTTACTTTTATAATCCATGCTGATTCAGGCCCATAATATATTCCTGAGAGGGCAAAACACGTGTGTAATGCTTACTCATTGTAGAATCATGTTTGGACTCTTGGACATTAATCACACAATTATAATTCTCACTCTTCAATCCAATTCAACATGATTAACGGAGATGTAAAAGTAATGTTCCTTCTACAGTTCTTGGGTTTATTGGTATCCACACATGTACATTGTATTAACAATTTCTATTACTTGTCTGAATCAACATGTTTTAGTCTACTTAAGTTATGCAAAGAAAGTATTAGTCTTAATATTGGAACTCGGGGGGTAATTCAGCAGCGATGTTTTGGCACTCGCTGAGTAGCTCCCTGCCAGCGCAGCTCCTGCGCGCTGGCAGGCCGCTACTAACCAGGTCGCAGCATTGTCCGGACCGCGCGCCGCCAATGGCGTTCTAATGCTGTTGGCACGCCCCCTCTCGCCCGCAACCGCCTATGCCTGTCAATTAGGCAGAGGCGATCGCAGCCCAGAGATGCTATTAGCATCTCACTGGGCTCCCATGGTGCGGAGGCGCAGAGCGCCAGCTACGCGCACGCACAAGAAAATCCAGACTGCGATCTCTGCCGCTGCAGAGATCCAGTCTGAATTAGCCCCTCAGTCTTGACCATGGCAACTGCTACAGGTTGAGTATCCCATATCCACATATTCAGAAATACGGAATATTCCGAAATACAGAATTTTTGGAGTGAGAGTGAGATAGTGAAACCTTTGTTTTCCGATTGCTCAATGTACACAAGCTTTGTTTAATACACAAAGTTATAAAAAATATTGTATTAAATGACCCTCAGGCTGTGTGTATAAGGTGTATATGAAACATAAATGTATTCTGTGCTTAGACTTAGGTCCCATCACCATGATATCTCATTATGGTATGCAATTATTCCAAAATACGGAAAAATCCAATATCCAAAATACTTCTGGTCCCAAGCATTTTGGATAAGAGATACTCAGCCTGTACTTTCATTACATTATATATCGACAAGAACACTTTGTAGGGAGGCCCATGCACTTGGATATTATGTGCGAGCAGCTGCTCATAAACCTCTAATCACAAAGAAGAGTCCAGCCAGCGCTTTCGATGGTGTAAAGAGCACAAAACTGTACAGTGGAACAATGGCGGTGAGTGTTATGGAGTGACGAATCACGGTTTACACTTTTCAGATCAGTTAGGACATGTTTGGATTTGGCCATTGCCAGGAGAACGTCTGATGCCAGAGTGTACAGTACCTACAGTAAAGCATGGAGGTGGTGGCGTTATGCTGGTTTGGCATGGGTCCACTAGTTGCAATGCATGGTCATATTAATTCTGAGAAGTCTAGCGATGTTCTCGATAACTCTGAGCTCTCTACATTGTGTCAGTTCTACAAAAACAACAAATGTTTTTATCAGGACGACAATGCCACCTGTCATGTTTCCACGACGATACTAGACTGGCATACAGAAAATTTGGTAACCTGGATGGACTGTCCAGCTCAGAGTCCAGATCTTAACCCCACTTAGAACCTCTGGGACGAATTGGAGCAAAGGATGCGTTCTAGGCCGACTCAATCTTCTTCAGTGTTATGGTTTGTCACTGTACTTAACACGGAATGAAAAAACATACTGCCTGCTGTTTTCTTGTGGACAGTTTGGCAAAAAGGATGTCTGCAGTGATCACTGCACATGGTGGACCTACAAAGTACTGACGTCAATAAAATCTCATTGATCTACAGTATTTGCTGTCAGTGTCCAATCACTTTTATCTACATTACATAGGGGGTCATTCCGACCTGTTCACTCGCTGCTGTTTTTCGCAGCGCAGCGATCAGGTCACTTATGGGCATGCGTATGCACCGCAATGCGCAGGCGCGTCATACGGCTACAAAGCGGATTGTTGCTGAGCGATGGATTTAACAAAGAATCCATTAGCACAGCCAATCGCAAGGAGATTGACAAGAAGAAAGCATTTATGGGTGTCAACTGACCGTTTTCTGGGAGTGTTTGGGAAAACACAGGCGTGTCCAAGCGTTTGCACGGCGGGCGTCTGACGTCAATTCCGGGACCAGACAGGCTGAAGTGACAGGCTGAAGTGAGTAGTTCAGACCTACTCAGAAGCTGCACAAAATGTTTTTGCAGAGCTCGGCTGCACAGGCGTTCGCACACTTGCAAAGCGAAAATACACTCCCCTATAGGGGACGACTATGATCACAGCACTGCAAAAAGTAGCTAGCGAGCAATCAACTCGGAATGACCTCCATAGTGTATTTGTATAGATATTGCTGGGGTAAATATTGTCATTGCCAACATTTGAAAACCATATTCTATACATGCCGCATGCAAAGACTAGTTTCAACCAAGTCACATGTTCAAAATGAATTTGTAATGTATTTTAAATTCTCTCATTATATTAATGTCAACCCATATTTAGTAGATTTTAACTTACACGTTTGAATCTTTGTGCAAGCTGCCATTAAAACTTGCTGCAGAGCCGATTTACAGTATGCTTTATGGTATCCTTTTATGACGTAGTTCTTGGTTTAGTGATATCTCATTTTAATCAAATATAGGGCCCGATTCAGACCTGATCGCTGTTGTGCAAAATCGCACAGTGGCCGATTATCAAATGGCTGCGCATGCATATGCACTGCAATGTGCAGGCGTGTCACCAAACAGCGACAGATTGGTGCGAAAATTTTGATCGCACGGGCGTTCGCAATTTCATTGACAGGAAGCAGACATTTGTGGGTGGTAACTGACCACTTTCTGGGCGTGTCAGGAAAAATGCAGGCGTGTCCAATCGTTTTCAGGGCGGGTGTGTGACGTCAGTTCTGGACCCAAACAGCCTGTTTGTATCTCACTGTAGGAGTAAGTCCTGGGCTATGCACAGACAGCACAGACTTGAAAAATCATTCAATGGTGAGTGAGTGGCAAACGGATTTGCAGCTGTCCGCTGTCTGGCGGAATTTTCGCACGCTGTACACATGCATCCGCACACTTGCACGAGGCGGGTTTTTACTTGCCCTGGGTGGCGACTATCTGATTGCAGACCTCTGCAAATTTGCACACAGCGATCAGGTCTGAATTAGGCCCATTGTGTAATATTCTTCATTTACCACACTGTGGTAATTAATATGGCATTAACAACTATAGTTAGTGTTGCTTCCCAAACTACTTTGATAAAGACTTGTTGCCTATAGTATGTTTTTTTTAATTGATTCAGGTTTATGTTTATTCACCATGCATGGAGAGAGGCATAGTGTGGGCAGAGTGGATGCATTGCTCTACTTGTAGGGCTTTGATCTTGCTGACACAAGTTTGACAATATTTCTACATGAAAATATTAGTTTCTGTCAGGAGCATGACTTATATGCTTTTGTAACTGAAAGGTTATGTGTCAGAATCCCAGACTGACACAGTTACGTGAGTTATGTTAGCTACCGCTAGTGTTTTCCATTCACTGTGTTGTGCTGTTTTTGTTGTCATAAGAAACAGCATCTGTATAACAAATAAATCGATTCGTCTGCATACAATTCTGAATTGTTGTTATTTTTGCTGCCATGTAGAACAACGGTTTTCAAGATGACGTATAGTACTGTGACATTCACAGAAACGCAAAATAATATCTGTAATGGCAGGTCGGAGAATTATAATTAGCAACGTCTTAGAGATCTGTGCAGCTATACATCAGTATGCCCATCATTACAGGCAATGAAATACAGTATCTTGATCACTAGTGTTTCTTAAATAAAAATTGATCTGGATTTTCTGTCTCAGCGCCCCAGTGTCAGAGAATTGTGACTGATATAATCCTATGATATTGCATGTTATTATGGGCCTGATTAAAAGGTGGACAGTAGCAACTGTGACTGCTTTTTACGCAACTGCGACTGCATCATTTTGCTAATAGGGGCTAAAGTGGTTGGAGTTGCTATCACATGCATCAGAGTCGCATAGAGCATACGCCACAATGGTTAGGATGCAGCATGGATCACTACTGCAGCAGGAATCATCTACTTATAGACACCTCCTGCTGCATTTACATACACAGCTACAGTATCGCTGCACTCTGTCCACATCAGTGCAGTTTCAGCTGTGTTGGGATTCCGGTCCCGGTGTCGGTGTCGTGACCACCAATATCTTAACTATCAGGATGCTAACCACATCCCTGCAGTACATGTGCACAGAAGACTCCACGGTCATCCACCAATTAAAACACCTGTTCATAAATAAGTGTTCCAATAGCTCCAGAACCCAGTCTTTTTGAGAAAAAGATTAGACCTCTAAGGTTACGTTGTAACATTATTTATTGATAGAAGCAAGGAGTGACCAAGTAACTGTGCAACGCCAAGCTTACTTGCAATTGCAGCTATATATATATATATATATATATATATAAACTTCCAACGGCGGCACTCCGGACGGGTAAATTACTTTCAAATAGACTGCATTTCTTTGCAACGTTTTCAGCTCCTTTATTGAGCTTTTTTCAATGCTTGTCTATTTGAAAGTCATTTACCCGTCCGGAGTGCCGCCGTTGGAAGTTTGTATGAGACACGCCATTTGACATGATCTCTGGAGGGCACCCGGTAAAGTTACAAGTTTGTTCTCGTGGAGTGCCGGATTTTGGGATATGTGTATATATATATATATATATATATATATATCTATTTGTCACTACCTCCATTCTAGAGTTGCTAAGAAATATATAGAAAATTCCCAATTGCACCTGTTTGTAAAAGCTGCTCCAATTGTAAAGAAAAAATTAGATATAAAATAGGAATAATGGAGCGCTGGAAGGAATAAATTAGTTAGTAATACCAGTAATGTTAACAGCTCTTTTGTGGCAAATTGTGGTTAGTTCCAAAATTTATTGGTGAAGCAATGTATTCCTGGATTCTATAAGTATGCCTCCTGGGATGTCCATAGCAAATGATCGCTAACTAGCTGTCCCTAACAATACCTTTTTAGTGCTGTGGTTTTCTCCTCCCGCGGCTGGTCTCCCAAGTCTTTGCTTCCGTGCAAGCACTTCCGGTTGCGGCGGCTTAGCACTTCCGGTTGACGTATCACGTGGTCCAACACATTTCGTGTGTGAGAACTTAGTCATGGATGCCTTAGGTAGCATGGCGCACTTTATTTATAGTTAAAAATTTGAAAAAACTTAATTTGCTAATAATTATAAAAACGGAATAATAGATTGCTAATATATTATAGAAATGAAAATTCATAATCTAAAACAGGAAGTAGTTCCCATGTTTGGCGGTAACCTCATGCTGTTAGGTTTTATATACTGGCATTACATAGAATTTTTTTTTAAATTTTGTAAAATATATAATAGAGTATTATCATGATAAAAAGGGTATTTTATTTATTCTAAAAAGGTTTTTAGATTTATATCTATATTAAGACCATTTGGTTGCAACGTTTTTAAATAATAAATCCACTTTATTTAATTTTTTATTAATTCAGTTATCATATTTCCACCTCTCCAATTTTTTTGTATTTTTTGTATTCCCATTAAGAATAATTTAGAGGCGTCCTTCTTTTGGTGTTCCAGATAATGTTGGGAAATGCTATGCGTCTGTAACCCTTTCTTGATGTTATATAGATGTTCCAAAATTCTTGTGTGCTGTTCATGCTTATTGATTACGTCAGCCAGTGCCGTAACTGGACATTTTAGCGCTGTGTGCAAGAAACACAATTGGTGCCCCCACATATTTAAAATAGGGCCAGTGTGCGGCGTAGGTGCGTGGCAAAAATATAGGGGCATGACTTCATAGGGAAGGGGCATGGACACAAAATAATACCAATTCATATTACGCTGTACAGTAGTCTCCATTATTCAAATTACGCCACACAGTAGCACCACTTACACACATTACACAAGGTAGAGCCCTTGTCACACATTACGCCAGGTAGAGCCCCTGTAATATGCCAGGTAGAACCCCCTTTTACACATTACGGCAGGAGGAGTCCCCTTTTACACATTATGGCAGGTAAAGTCCCCCTTTTTACACATTACAGCAGCAGAGTCCCCCGTTTTACACATTAGGCAGGTAGAGTCCGCTTTTTACACATTACGCCGGGCAAAGTCACACCACAGGGGTTTCTCCCCCTTTGCGCCATTCTCCCCTCTGCAGCTGTGGGGTAGCCAGTGAGAGAAGCTGTAATGAGCGCACCGTTGGCGGGAGAGTGTGGCGCGCAGCAAAGTCTATGTAAGGAGGGTGACTGACCATTGGCTGCTCTGTGGTTGCCGCTGCTTCGGGTGGCTACTGAAGGAAGGGACTGCGCTGCGAGAGTGACGTTGTTGACGCCAGTGTGTGGGAGCCGCATCCAGGTGGAACTGGTAAAAAATGGCAGAGCAGTTAGACAAGTTCCTCCACTGAGCCCTGTACAGAAAGTAGGCAGATCTGAGGTGTGGCTCCCCCTGATTTGGGCAGAACTAGGGGCAGACAAGGAGTCGTGGCTGCAGCAGAGGAGGGGCAGTCATGATCGCGACTTTTTCGGCGGCTGGCAGCTGTGCGTGGGGAGGAGAGAGAAGCAGCTGTTAGAGAAGCAGGGCCGGCAACAGAAATCTTGGGGCACGGTACACAGATATCTCCAGGTCCCCCACCACCACTACCCCCCTCGGACCCCCCTCCTCGCCACACATACATATATACACGTACACACACATATATATTTGTATGTGTGTGTGTAGATAGACACACACACACACACACACACACACACATATATATATATATATATATATATATATATATATATATAAACTGCAGACTGGACATAGAAACAGCGTTAAAGAAGTCTGTCTACACTGTCTGTAGGGACAGCTGAGCATAGCGTTGGGGCTGAAGGGGGCTGCTGCAGTCTGTCACAATCAGAGTACATCGTGCCCGGCAGGAGGCTGGCCATAGTACACACAACTGCTGGGCTCCTCAATGGCGGTGGTGGAGCGGGGGTGATGGTGGAAAGAAACACGGTGGGAAGGGCTGACGCAGCAGCACCAGCAGGACGGACCAAGTAACAGGGTAAGCGGGGGGGGGGCCTGGATCATTAATCCAGCGGAAAGTGCGCGGGGGGGTTGTTTTGCATGCATGCAAGTATGTAGCCGCCTGCCAAGCTGCTCACTCGCCGCCTCCTGTGTCTGCTCCTCCAGCGAAATCCCACCTGAGCCTCCTCACCTGAGCTCCCGCCACCATCAATATCATCCTCCTCTGTCCTTCTCCCCTGCCCGCCGGCATGAGGGAGGTATGCAACGGAGAGAGCTACAGCTGTCCCGCACTCACATACAGTACCAAGGTGGCCAGTCGGGGTGGATGTGGACGGTGCTCTGTGGGCAAAGCACCGTCTGCCCACACCTAGTTACGGCCCTGACGTCAGCACATACAGTAAATACATGACTCAGTTGCCACCAAGAAGGAAAGGATCTGGAGTTCTTGCTTTCACCTGACGAATACTGTACTGCGATTATTATTATTCAAACAATGATGGTTCACATAAGTAGCATTGATAATTCCTACAGGCCTTTAATATCAGTGAAAGCACTGCAGATACCACACTAAGATTAATGATTTTTTTAATATGACAACAATTTACATCCAGTTCTCAAGCAAAAAGTTACAAAAGTTTACAATCAGGACACACTATATATATATATATATATATATATATATAAAAAGAGTAGCGAAAACCTAGGCGCTTTAGTACAGGCGTGCAGTAATAAGATGTTATAAATAACACTCCTTCACCCTTTTAAGAGTAGCAGCTCATAATACAGAGTTTGTGTATGGTATACACATAGATAAAGATAGGTAATGGAGAGAATAGTTATAGCCAAGAACACTTATCTGTTTTACAAGAACTTCCAACGAGTGTTCATTATTCACGATTTACATGTAAAAAAGAAGAGCACAACAAAACATAGTGTGTACCATTCTCAAACTCAATATGTTATCATTTGCAATAACGGGCAATTAAAGTAGGGAACATGCTTATTCCCAATAGGATATATTCAATAGCCCAATCATTAAAAAATAAAATACAAATTTAATATGTAAAAACATACAATGGCTAGACAACACACGTACAAGATTAAAAATTATTGAAACTTATCTGTCCATCAGAAAGGGAGACCAGCAAACAAACTGTCCCAAGGACATAAAATAGCCAGAAAACATGCGTACAGAATTTAAAAAGTTCAATCGCTTATCTGTCCATCATAGGAGATCAGCAGCAAACAGTCCCAGCGCGTTTCGTCCGTCAGAGTCTGGACTTCTTCAAGGGGATAAGTCTGGTGAGCCCCAGAGAGGCTCTATTTATACCATTCAAATGGTGAATGCACATGGCAGTTCTGTATGACATCACTTCCTGTGTTCATGTGGATGTCAGTTGGATTTGAGACAAAGAATAAGTTTTTTATATTCAAGTGATTACTATTTAATGAAGGAATAGAGTGATGTGCTTAGAATATCCAAAAACGGGGGTAAATATACATTAGAAGTGGAAGATAAGTGTGCAGACGGCGGTGGAACGCAATTTGGAACGCACCGCCGTCTATGGAAACGGTGGAACGCATCGCCATCTTTGATGCGTCACTTCCGCCGCTACGTGGAACGCACCGTCATTGCGTGTGGTGTATTGCCGCTACTAACCGTAGCCGGCGGGGGGAGCCGAATAGCGGGTTTAAAGAATATGTGCAGACCCACAAACTAGAAAGAATGAGACTCATTAAAGGGTGAATGAGACTCATTAAAATTGATGATTGTGACGATTGTTAATTAGGATGGTGGAACGCACCACCATTTTGGATATGTGAATTGGAACGCACCGCCATTTTAAAAAACGGAAATAGTCCGATATTGAGGTGGTCCAATAAGGAGGTTAAATAGTGAATGATACTTAAAGTGAAAGATACATAAAGTGAGGAAATATTACTTTAAGGAAGGAAATAGATGTGATGAATATAGGGCTTAATAAAAACCAGTATTCTTCACCATATTAAGTGACGGCGGTGGAGCACAGATTGGAACGCACCGCCATTTTTTAGGTGACGTGATAAATCTTTATAATTAACCCTAAAAAGTGATATAAAAAGTGGTGAAGGTTTCTTCTGATAAGGCTTCCAAAAAAAAATTATTTTTTTTTGAGATATAACGGAGATTCAAGTCCAATTTACAATAGTAGCTCATCTGTACAATTCGAAAAGGATGGATCAAGCTGAAAAAATAGGAACACAAATGGGACTTATGTATTGACCTGATATTTATAGTACAAAATTCGGTTAACCTAATAAAGTGTAAAGTGAGGAGGAAGGATTAGAGGAAAGGGGCAATTTCAAAGGCTTCATTAAATCCCTGTGGTGAGAGTGTTTGAAGCTCATAAATACAAAACATCTCTTGTTTAGAGAGTTTGTTAAGTATGTCGCCTCCTCTGTCTCCTAGTTTAACCCATTCAATGGCTTTAAATGTGATTTCCTCAGGATTGGATTTATGTTTTTCTGTAAAGTGTTTGGATACTGTATGGTTGTCAACTTTATTTTTGATATTTCTGATATGTTCCTGTATGCGTAACTTTAGAATCCTCTTGGTCTTGCCAACATATTTGAGTCCGCAGGTGCATTCTAATAGGTATATGATCATTGTGGAATTACAGTTGAGAAAGTCCTTAATTAGATATTTCTTTGTATTATTATAGTTGAAGAACTTCTTCCTATTAGGATGGAGAAATTTGCAGACATTGCAATTTCCGCATTTGTAACAACCCTTGCAAGATCCAAAAGTATTTCTTGTGTTTACTATTTTGGTTGGCAGATGGCTAGGAGCCAGCATGTCTTTGAGATTGCTGGTTTTCCGGAAAACTATATCTGGTTTTGAAGGAAGAATTTCTTCAAGAATGGGGTCAAGTAGGAGGATGTCCCAATGTTTCTTGAACAAAAGTTTAATTTTCTGTTCTTGGTTGCTGAAAGTGGTAATAAAAGGAGTGAAATTTGTATCTTTTTCTTTGTTTTTTTGTTGAATAATTCTCTTGACGTGGTTGCTGTTTTTACCAATGCTTTGTCAATCACAGTTTCAGGATATTTTCTCTCCTTGAATCTACTTGCATATGTGGTTAGCTGATTGTCGCAATCCTGTTTGTCACTGCAATTCCGTTTAATGCGGTAGAATTGTGAATACGGAATATTTGTTTTCCAATTTTTAGCGTGACAACTATTGAAGTGGAGGTAACTGTTGGTGTCAACATTTTTGATGTGGTTACTGGTGACAATCTGCGATCCCTTGTTTGACAAAGTTAGGTCAAGATAGTTAATTTTTTCACTGTTGATGTCATGTGTGAATTTCAGGTTATAGTTGTTGAATTCCAGTGTACCAAAGAAATCTTTAAACAGATCAATACCTCCTTCCCAAATAATTAGGATATCGTCTATGTATCTTTTATAGACTATCAAATTTTTGAGATATGCGTTGTTGTTGTAGATACAATCCTCCTCCCATGATCCCATCAGCAGGTTAGCGAAACTGGGTGCAAAGGTAGTCCCCATTGCGGTTCCGCAGATTTGTAGAAAGAAGGTTTTCTGAAATATGAAGTAGTTGTGTAGTTGTGACTGAGGGTGAATTTCATAAAATCACAAATTGCATTTTTATGGGTTATTGAAGTTTCCAGATCTCTATCCATGAATCTTCTGCATGCTTCTATGCCTTTATCATGTTTGATACAGGTGTACAAACTTTGTACGTCGATGGTAATCCACAGGTAGGACTCTTTCCATTCAATTTTGGATAGGATGTTAATTACACTACTGGTAAAATTTACGCATACAGGAACATATCAGAAATATCAAAAATAAAGTTGACAACCATACAGTATCCAAACACTTTACAGAAAAACATAAATCCAATCCTGAGGAAATCACAATTAAAGCCATTGAATGGGTTAAACTTGGAGACAGCGGAGGCGACATACTTAACAAACTCTCTAAACGAGAGATGTTTTGGATTTATGAGCTTCAAACACTCTCACCACAGGGACTTAATGAAGCCTTTGAAATTGCCCCTTTCCTCTACATAGAACCATCAAAATCAGGTTTTAAACGAATATCGAAATTCTACCCCTTAGAATCAAAGGGCAACCATATTGGCGTCTTCCAGGAACTGGTTAAAAAGGACTTATGCAATATTAATCCAATACCACATCCTCATTCCAACCTTAAAAATAAGGAAAAAGAAGCCTTAAAAGCTCTACAAGAAAATTCAAATATCGTAATAAAGCAAGCCGATAAAGGGGGTGGTATTGTCCTTCTGGACAGGGAAGCCTACGAACAAGAAGCCTACCGCCTTCTAAATGACACAACATCATACAAGAAACTTCCACAAGACCCTACAAGCTCCTTCATTGAGGAATTGAGACCAATATTACTCCATTATTTCCATAATAATACTCTGGACAAGAATGAATTTCAGTTCCTAATGATGACAACTCCGGTGATACCCACCTTCTACTACCTACCAAAGATACATAAATCATTAACCAAACCACCAGGAAGACCAATCATTTCGGGTATAGATTCTCTTACAAGCCATCTCTCTGAGTATATTGATATCTTCCTACATAAATACGTCACTGCATTACCATCCTATCTGAAAGATACCAGTAGTGTAATTAACATCCTATCCAAAATTGAATGGTAAGAGTCCTACCTGTGGATTACCATCGACGTACAAAGTTTGTAGACCTGTATCAAACATGATAAAGGCATAGAAGCATGTAGAAGATTCATGGATAGAGATCTGGAAAATTCAATAACCCATAAAAATGCAATTTGTGATTTTATGAAATTCACCCTCAGTCACAACTACTTCATATTTCAGAAAACCTTCTTTCTACAAATCTGCGGAACCGCAATGGGGACTACCTTTGCACCCAGTTTCGCTAACCTGCTGATGGGATCATGGGAGGAGGATTGTATCTACAACAACAACTCATATCTCAAAATTTTGATAGTCTATAAAAGATACATAGACGATATCCTAATTATTTGGGAAGGAGGTATTGATCTGTTTAAAGATGTCTTTGGTACACTGGAATTTAACAACTATAACCTGAAATTCACACATGACATCAACAGTGAAAAAATTAACTATCTTGACCTAACTTTGTCAAACAAGGGATCGCAGATTGTCACCAGTAACCACATCAAAAATGTTGACACCAACAGTTACCTCCACTTCAATAGTTGTCACGCTAAAAATTGGAAAACAAATATTCCGTATTCACAATTCCACCGCATTAAACGGAATTGCAGTGACAAACAGGATTGCGACAATCAGCTAACCACATATGCAAGTAGATTCAAGGAGAGAAAATATCCTGAAACTGTGATTGACAAAGCATTGGTAAAAACAGCAACCACGTCAAGAGAATTATTCAACAACAAAAAAAACAAAGAAAAAGATAAAAATTTCACTCCTTTTATTACCACTTTCAGCAACCAAGAACAGAAAATTAAACTTTCGTTCAAGAAACATTGGGACATCCTCCTACTTGACCCCATTCTTAAAGAAATTCTTCCTTCAAAACCAGATATAGTTTTCCGGAAAACCAGCAATCTCAAAGACATCCTGGCTCCTAGCCATCTGCCAACCAAAATAGTAAACACAAGAAATACTTTTGGATCTTGCAAGGGTTGTTACAAATGCGGAAATTGCAATGTCTGCAAATTTCTCCATCCTAATAGGAAGAAGTTCTTCAACTATAATAATACAAAGAAATATCTAATTAAGGACTTTCTCAACTGTAATTCCACAATGATCATATACCTATTAGAATGCACCTGCGGACTCAAATATGTTGGCAAGACCAAGAGGATTCTAAAGTTACGCATACAGGAACATATCAGAAATATCAAAAATAAAGTTGACAACCATACAGTATCCAAACACTTTACAGAAAAACATAAATCCAATCCTGAGGAAATCACATTTAAAGCCATTGAATGGGTTAAACTAGGAGACAGAGGAGGCGACATACTTAACAAACTCTCTAAACGAGAGATGTTTTGGATTTATAAGCTTCAAACACTCTCACCACAGGGACTTAATGAAGCCTTTGAAATTGCCCCTTTCCTCTAATCCTTCCTCCTCACTTTACACTTTATTAGGTTAACCGAATTTTGTACTGTAAATATCAGGTCAATACATAAGTCCCATTTGTGTTTCTATTTTTTCAGCTTGATCCATCCTTTTCGAATTCTACAGATGAGCTACTATTGTAAATTGGACTTGAATCTCCGGTTATATCTCAAAAAAAAAAAATTTTTTTTGGAAGCCTTATCAGAAGAAACCTTCACCACTTTTTATATCACTTTTTAGGGTTAATTATAAAGATTTGTCACGTCACCTAAAAAATGGCGGTGCATTCCAATCTGTGCTCCACCGCCGTCACTTAATATGGTGAAGAATACTGGTTTTTATTAAGCCCTATATTCATCACATCTATTTCCTTCCTTAAAGCAATATTTCCTCACTTTATGTATCTTTCACTTTAAGTATCATTCACTATTTAACCTCCTTATTGGACCACCTCAATATCGGACTATTTCCGTTTTTTTAAAATGGTGGTGCGTTCCAATTCACATATCCAAAATGGTGGTGCGTTCCACCATCCTAATTAACAATCGTCACAATCATCAATTTTAATGAGTCTCATTCACCCTTTAATGAGTCTCATTCTTTCTAGTTTGTGGGTCTGCACATATTCTTTAAACCCGCTATTCAGCTCCCCCCGCCGGCTACGATGTTAGTAGTGGCAATACACCACACGCAATGACGGTGCGTTCCACGTAGCGGCGGAAGTGACGCATCAAAGATGGCGATGTGTTCCACCGGTTCCATAGACGGCGGTGCGTTCCAAATTGCGTTCCACCGCCGTCTGCACACTTATCTTCCACTTCTAATGTATATTTACCCCCGTTTTTGTATATTAAGCACATCAATCTATTCCTTCATTAAATAGTAATCACTTGAATATAAAAAACGTCTTCTTTGTCTCAAATCCAACTGACATCCACATGAACACAGGAAGTGATGTCATACAGAACTGCCATGTGCATTCACCATTTGAATGGTATAAATAGAGCCTCTCTGGGGCTCACCAGACTTATCCCCTTGAAGAAGTCCAGACTCTGACGGACGAAACGCGCTGGGTCTGTTTGCTGCTGATCTCCTAAGATGGACAGATAAGCGATTGAACTTTTTAAATTCTGTACGCATGTTTTCTGGCTATTTTATGTCCTTGGGACAGTTTGTTTGCTGGTCTCCCTTTCTGATGGACAGATAAGCTTTCAATAATTTTTAATCTTGTACGTGTGTTGTCTAGCCATTGTATGTTTTTACATATTAAATTTGTATTTTATTTTTTAATGATTGGGCTATTGAATATGTCCTATTGGGAATAAGCATGTTCCCTACTTTAATTGCCCGTTATTGCAAATGATAACATATTGAGTTTGAGAACGGTACACACTATGTTTTGTTGTGCTCTTCTTTTTTACATGTAAATCGTGAATAATGAACACTCGTTGGAAGTTCTTGTAAAACAGATAAGTGTTCTTGGCTATAACTACACCCACCTGGCTATTTCCTTTATATCTTGTTATTACACTCACAAGCGCTTATTCTCTCCATTACCTATATATATATATATATATATATGCGAAAGTATTGTTATGAAAATAAAAGGTAAATAAAAAAGAATTAAGTAACTTTCTGCCGTGAAAGGAGTCATATGAGAAAGGTTTGATGCATTACCAGTCTGCAAACTCTATTTCTGCTGCGGTGTAAACTGGGGTTCCACAGGGATAACATCGGGGTGTAGAGTTGGATCTTGATCCGAGGCACCAACAGGCTAAAAGCTTTGACTGTTCCCAAGATGCACAGCGCCGCCTCCTCTATAACCCCGCCTCCGTGCACAGGAGCTCAGTTTGTAAGTTGGTGCCTGCAGTGCAGGCTGACAACAGGGAGGGCTGCGCTGGGCAGCCCTGAAAAGAGCTTTCATTTGAAGAAAGAAGACTTCAAGAGCCGCAGCATCGGCACTTAAAAGTGCTATGTGTCATTCTGACACATCGTGCTGTGGCTCCCTCACCTCCCAGCGGCGCTGTACACTCCCGTGCCCTGGTTGCCGGATAACTACAGCGGAGGCTCCAGTTCTCTCATAAGGGCACACACCCACCGCCGCCGCTCTCCGAGGATCGCGTGGCCGCTGCAAGGAGGAGGGACCGGCTGCAATCCGCGATCCGGCGCGGTCTATGGGAGGCAGACCGCACGCGCTGGCGTGGACACTGTGGCCGTGCAGGGACCCCACTAGACCACCTGGGCAAGGGTACAGGTCGGATTGTAGCATTAATCCATTTCCATAAGGCCCGCAGAACCTGGTGGTGAAGTTCAGCAAGGATCTGGCTCTGACCTGTAGCCCCAGCCCCAGGGCGCCATTTACTGCTAATGTTCCCACTCTGGAGCTGCATCTCTCTCTCTCCCTCACTCCCTGTCAGCATTTGGGTGCCATTACAGAGACACAGCTGCACTGATCTGGGACTGCTGGGCACTGTCTCCTCTGTAAAGCTGCCTGCCTCATTAGCGCTGTGCATTTACAGGACACTCAAGTATTCTACATGTCGTTTAGACAGTGTTAGTTAAGAACAAGTGCATAACTACAGGAATATTTAGTACAAGTATTCTGTGATATACATCCAGTATTTACTGTGCATTGATATATCTATATACCTAATTACAGTAGCTTTACTTGAGTAGTGTGTTTACTAAAGTATTGCTAGTCCAGTGCAGTTTTATTGTTATTTGTGATAATTTCTGCATTGTTCATGTGGCTGTGTGTGTGCCAACAGCTGCTGTGTGATTTCCATTCCGTGTATCTCACATATACTGCTATCCCTATAGTCTGTATCCTGAGAGGGGCTAAGTGCGTCAGGGTGTTCATATAATATAGTGTTTATCACAGGATATACTTTGTTGGTATTTTCTCTGTGTGTTACAGTCACCATATACCTCTTAAATCCTCTTTGTGTGCTCTGCCTGTAGTCACACTATCCGGGGGGATTTTTGTTAGGCATTCTGTTTGATTATATTGTACTATTCACCCTAAGGTAAAGCTTTCATATAATGTCAGCTCATCAGGGTGAGGGTTCTGTGGCTGACCCTGAGTCCTGCAGTACTCATACCATGGATGTCTCTGAGGAAAATATTGCAGCTGAGGGTTCAGGTGCAATATATGTACCCCTCAGTCAGTCTACTACAACGGGGGCAACTACTGACCCACCGTGGGCTACATTTTCTAACTTACTGACTACGCTGGTAACTAGACTTGCGCCCCCTATGGGACCTCCTGTGCCATTACAGCCACATATCGTCCCTGCTGTTAATCTGCCATGGGCAGATACTCTGTCCTCTCAGTTACAGCAATTAAATCAGTCTTTGGCCAAGCAAAATCCTAACCCTCGCCCGCCTAGGACCAAAGGGTCATCTAAGCGGGTCCTTACGTCCTCACAATCCACTCATGTTACAGATACTTCATCTGATGAGATGGTGCATATGCTGATACCTCATACACTGATGCAGATGCTTCTGATGGGGAATCCCTGACCCAAGTGGATGTTCCTGACCTCTTAGAGGCTATGAGGCTGATTCTTCAAATTGATGTTGACGAAGAACCACCGGCTCCCTCTAAGAAACCAGATAAGTTCAAGTGTCAGAAGGTTACTAAGTTAGTTTTACCACATTCTGACCATTTAGTTGACATACGTCAGGAATCCTGGGAATATCCAGGTAAGAAATTCTCACTGTCTAAGAAGTTGCTGGCTTGTTATCCCCTCGCTGCAGAGTTAAGGAAAAATTGGGAAACACTGCCGCCGGTGGACTCAGGTCGCACGTCTGGTGGTATCATCTGCTCTGCCTGTCACTACCATCACCTCTCTGAAGGAACTGATGGATAAGCGTGTGGAGGGTTGCTTGAAGTCCATTTACACTCTGGCTGGAGCTGTGCATAGGCCCACTATTGCGGCCTCTTGGGCTGCTAAAGCTATAGAGGCCTGGGTTCAAGAAGTAGAAGCGGAACTACCGTCTAATTTTCCTGATAATGCAAAACAGTGTCTTTCATACATTGTTACAGCCTCTCATTATATTCAAGAGGCGGTATCGGATGCAGGTATCCCAGTGGCCAAAGCGTCCACCACGTCTATTCTGGCTCGCCGGATGCTCTGGTTGCAGTCCTGGTTAGTAGAACTGCTCTCGAAAAAGACTTTGGAGGTTATCCCTTTTAAGGGAAACATTCTTATTGGGAAAGATCTCAACAAGATTGTCGCTGACTTAGCGTCTGCTAAGACTGCATGTCTGCCCAGTACTACTCCTTCGGTCCCGAAGGCTACGAGTACTTCCTTTCGACCTCCAAGTAAAGCAAAGGGTCAGGCGTACCTGAAACAGGCTCGCACTTCCAAATCCATTCAGCCCAAACCTAAACGTGCCTGGGCTGCCAGTCAGCCTGCTGCCAAAACAGACAAGTCTGCTGCATGACGGGGTGGGCCTCCATCTGGAGGATCCCAGGGTGGGAGGCCGACTGCTATGGTTTGCTCAGGTATGGCTACAAACAACTTCGGATGCCTGGGTAAGGGAAGTCGTCACTCACAGATACGCCATCTCTTTCAAGAAACGTCTCCCTCGACAGTTTTTCTTAACAAACATCCGTTCGGGGCCGGTAAAAGCAAAATCTCTCCATCTGGTAGTACAATCCCTCCTGGATATGGGAGTGGTAGTGCCGGTGCCTCTGGCCCAGAGAGGCAGGGGGTACTATTCAACGCTGTTCCTAGTCCCGAAACCGAATGGATCTTCTCGGCCCATTCTCAACCTCAAGTCTCTGAACAAATTTGTGAAAGTTTCCAAATTCCGTATAGAAAATCTTCACTCTATAGTTCTGGCCCTGGAGCCCAAGGACTACATGGTATCCCTGGATATACAGGATGCTTACCTGCATATACCTATTGTAGTGTCGCATCAGCAATACCTGCGGTTCGCTATTCGCTACCTTTTCAATTCCAGGCCCTGCCTTTTGGTCTGACCTCGGCTCCTCGAGCTTTCACCAAGGTCATGGCGGTCATGACGGCCCTACTCCACCGTCAGGGTATCAGGATCCTGCCGTATCTCGACGGCTTGTTGATCCTGGCGAACTCTCCAGAGGTTCTCCTTCGTCACCTGGAACTGACGGTCCAATTCCTGCAAGCCCACGGGTGGCTCATCAACTGGAAGAAGTCTTCCCTGTTTCCTGCTCAGAGCATGGTGCACCAGGGAGCACTATTGGACACCCACAACCAGCGATTGTTTTTGTCTCTGGAGAAGGTCTTGAAGCTTCAGGACAAGATGAGATGCTTCCTCTCTCGCCCACGTGTGTCAATTCACTCGGCGATGCAAGTGCTAGGCCTCATGGTGTCGGCTTTCAACATGTTGGCGTACGCTCAGTTTCATTCCCGCCCTGTGCAGCGGTTAATTCTCTCCGAGTGGGACGGCCTGCCGCACTGGATCAGGTCTCACATGATAGCCTTTACTCCGAAGGTCCGTCTGTCACTGACTTGGTGGCTGCAGTACCATCAACTGAGCAGGGGTCGTCCATTCTGGATCTCCAACTGGGTCCTTCTGACAACGGATGCCAGTCTGCGGTGTTTGGGCGCGGTGTTGGAGCAACACTGTCTTCAGGGTCGGTGGACCAAGGCGAAATTTCTCCTCCCGATAAACATTCTGGAATTGCGGGCAGTGTTCAATGCGTTGACACTAGCCCTGCCTCTAGTACAGAACAGGCCTTTTTAGGTACAGTCAGACAACGACACCACAGTGGCGTACATAAATCATCAAGGTGACACCCGAAGCCGCAAAGTACTGAATGCCATATGCCAGCCATATCGGCAGTGTTCATTCCGGGGGTCCTAAACTGGGTGGTGGACTTCCTCAGTCGTCAGGACGTACACGCCGGAGAGTGGAGCCTTCATCCGGAGGTCTTTCAATTCCTCGTGGAACAGTGGGGTCTACCAGATGTAGCAATAAATAGTGGAAAACTGCTCTAATCAAGCTGGTAACAATCCCCAGGTGCTGCGGGAGGGGATTACTCTAGACAAGAAATACAAAAGGGATTTTTCCCACGCACTCTGCTGGCTGTTAGTAAGAAGAACTATATACTATGTAATAATAGGAAATTTAGAGCTCTTCGTTACATATGTTTTGCAAAAGATATGATAAGCCTCCAGGCCACTTCACGGCTGCTCTATTGCTGGAGGTCCCTAACTAAGCATAGGTCCAAGGCTTGGACCCCACAAAGTCGGCTCAGGCCCGACCACCCCAGGGCAGCACACCATTGAAATACTAAAGTGTTAATATGTGTTAAGAAAGAAGCAGAAGCTATGGGTTAGAAAGTGCTACAAAAATAAGGGTGTTAATAAAATACTCAAAAGAGTAATATTAGTGAAAAAATAGGAGTGTTACATAAGTGCTAAATAAATAATATGGCATGCTACCCCAAGGTGGCCCAGCCCCACCAGACCCGGGGGGTACCACTCCCCAAACCCATACACAGCATAATAATAATAACATCCACTATGGGTCATACAATTGCTTAATATATGGCCACATGATAATGGCACCAGATGTAGACCTGATGGCATCTCGACACAATCACAAGGTTCCGGTCTTTGGAGCAAGGACAATGGATCCTCAAGCAGCGTTCGTGGACGCACTGGCAATTCCATGGAACTTTCGGCTGCCGTACGTGTTCCCTCCGGTGTCACTTCTGCCCAGGGTGATAAGGAAGTTCAAGCAAGAAGGAGGAATACTACTTCTAATCATTCCGGCGTGGCCCAGATGGCATTGGTTCTCAGACCTGCAGGGTCTATCGATAGAGCGTCCTCTTCTGCTCCGCAGCACCCAGACTTCCTCGTTCAGGGCCCTTGTGTCTACCAGGATTTGGCCCGGCTGGCTTTGACGCAGTGGCACTTGAAGCTTCCGTACTAAGGGCCAAAGGTTTTTATGAGGCGGTCATTCAAACTATGTTGAAGGCCCGTAAGCCGGCTTCTGCTCGGATATATCATAGGGTCTGGAATTCTTATTTTGCTTGGTGTGCGACTAACAATTATGATGCATACAAGTTCAGTACCGCCAAACTCTTGGCTTTTCTGCAACAGGGCCTGGACTTAGGCCTTCGTCTGGCCTCCCTCAAGGTTCATATTTCTGCCTTGTCTATAAGGTTTCAGAGAAAAATTGCGACTCTGCCTGATGTTCATACCTTTTACGGATTCAACCTCCCTATGTCCCGCCTGTGGATCCTTGGGATCTGTCGGATGTTCTGGATGCCTTACAAGAGTCTCCGTTTGAGCCTCTTGAGTCTGTAGACCTTAAATGGCTTACTCTTAAGGTCTTGTTTCTGCTGGCTATTGCCTCTGTTAGGTGGGTTTCAGACTTGGGTGCCTTGTCCTGTCAGTCACCCTTTCTGATTTTTCACTGTGACCGTGCGGTTCTTAGAACTCGCCCTGGTTATCTCCCTAAAACCTTAACCAAGAGATTGTGGTTCCAGACTTTACCTCTCCAGGTTTATCCTCCAAAGAGCGGTCTTTGGATGTGGTACGGGCTCTCCGTATTTATGTGACAACTTCTCTTCAGAGATCTGATTCTCTCTTTGTCCTTTTTTGGTTTTCACAAACGTGGCTGGCCTGCTAACAAGCAGACCTTGGCCAGATGGATTAGAATGGTGATTGCACTTGCTTATGTACAGGCTGGCCTTCCGCTTCCTGCTACCATCAAAGCCCATTCTACTCAGTTTGTTGGATCTTCTTGGGCAGCCCGCCGTGGTGCGACCCTTGAACAATTGTGCAAGGCGGCTACGTGGTCCTCAGTGAACACGTTTGTAAGGTTCTATGCCTTCAATACTTCCGCCTCCCAGGATGCCTCCTTTGGACGCCGGGTTCTTGTGCCCGCTACAGTGCATTCCCTCCCATGAGGAACTGCTTTAGGACAACCCAGATGTTATCCCTGTGGAACCCCAGTGTACCCCCGCTGCAGAAAAGGAGATTTATGGTAAGAACTTACCTTTGTTAAATCTCTTTCTGCGAGGTACACTGGGTTCCACAGGGCGCCCACCCTGAGGCACTTAGCTTCTTTGGGTTTGGACTTGTTAAAAAAACTGAGCTCCTGTGTACGGAGGTGGGGTTATAGAGGAGGCGGCGCTGTGCATCTTGGGAACAGTCAAAGCTTTTAGCCTGTTGGTGCCTCGGATCAAGATCCAACTCTACACCCCGATGTTATCCCTGTGGAACCCAGTGTGCCTCAAAGAAAGAGATTTAACAAAGGTAAGTTCTTACCATAAATCTCCTTTTTTAGGTAATAGACATTCTCCTACATTTTTCAGTCATTTCCCCCCCATCAGCTGCTCCTGGTACCTACCTTTGGGGTTAACTCTCACATACCCCTGTCTCTAGGCTGATATGGGGGGAGAGGTTAGGAACAGCCTAGATGGATGTAGGAAACTTTTGGAGGCAGTACCAATGAATCTTGGGACACCCCTCAATCCTCTTTCATAATCTCTCTCTTTGAGATATATATTGCCTGAACTAGCCTGAAAAGGAGGGCTGGATATTTGGGACTGAAGCATATACTTTAAATAATTTTTTTTTTTAGACTGGTACTACATCATTATCTTGCTTCCTTGAGCCAAAAAGAGGCCAATAAACTATCCTTTCTTCAGCCCTGCAGACAGGTCACATGCATGACACAGCATGTCCGCCATTTTGATACATTTCACAGAACCAGTTCACTCACTGAATACACCTATATCAATAGAATACAACTGTTTTATACATACAAAGTACACAAAATATAATTTCTGGCAATTTCTTCTAGGCCTAGACGCTACAAAATTAGAGACTTGTGGCCCCTTTGATTAGTTACCATCGGGGGTGGCAATGTGAGGTATTAGGGTACATCTAGGTATTCAAATTGCAGTGCTGTGGTGATAGATTGCTAAACCATCCGCCTCCTCTCCAGTGGTTTCTCTGGTACTCTGGCTGGGCCAGGTGAAGTGACTATGCGGGCCTTATACGACCCGCGGGCTGGATGTTCCCCACCCCTGTTCTACAGTATATATTCAGGATTATAAATATGATTATAAAGAGTATAACAACATATTGTAGCACTACAAGCTAAATCCTACATAAAAAAAAGATGATTCTGCTCATGCGTGATACAGAAAGTGACGCTTATTTAATGAGTTATCTGGCATCCATGGTCATTATTACAGTTATTCTAAGAGAAAAAAAATAGACCCAGCGTATGACAGAGACCAAGTCGCACAATAAGGGGTATATTCAATTACTGTCGTATCCATTCCGACATGCATTTGTTGGAATGGATCCAACAAGCCCTATTCAATTGAGTGGCCAAATCCGACTGTCGGATTTGAATCTAATCCGACTGTCGGATTTGGCCGGCGTCCGTGCTGCTACTGTCAGCAGCTCCCTGTGTGTGAGATCACAGGAAGCTGCTGGTGGGAGCCGCACATCACGGCACTCAGCCGTGTATCCCAGTGCCGGCTGGGGAGTGCTGCAGGGAGAGAGGTGCCTGGCTGGGGGGACACCCATCATAAGGTACCTGCCTGCCCTGCTAGCCATAGCCCGCCGCCCCGCTCCCCGGTCTCCTCACCTCAATCCAACTTTTTTTAAAGACGGATTGAGATTGTCGGAAACAGGAGCAATACCTGTCGAATTTGGTCCCATTTCCGACAGAAGCACGCGGATCGTTGGCTATTACGCAGATCCACGTGCTTTCTGACAAATCGAATTCCCTGACTTATCGGGAAAAAAAGCTCGGGATTCAATAGGTCGGCACCCCTTCAGACCTGAAAAAATCGAAAATTTACATCTTTCCGACAAGACGGCAGTTTCGACAGTAATTGAATATACCCCTAAGTCTGAAAGCAGCATGCTCTAATTATTTATACTTTTTTAATAAACTTAAATATTTCTCAGAATAAAATATGGTTGATACAGCCTTATCTTATCAATATTATTTTCTTGAAAGATATACTGATCTGTTTTAGAATCATCCATCAATCGACTAGTACTGATGTAATAAAATTACTATTTCTATTTTAGTGCTCAAAAAGCCTGAAGGATTGCTGAGACATATCAATTATATCTCTTAAAGCTAGATATTGGGTCATCAATCTGGAATAGACATTAGGAAAGACAAATATAAAGCAGGATACATCATGATGTTTTTTTTTATAGCATTGACTTGTATTGTTAAATTAACCACTTTTAACTGACGATTTTTCCCTTCAAAACCATTCAGAACATTGTTTATTTTATTTTTTTATTTCAGAAAGAATAAAAAGTTTTTTTTTAAATATTATAGTATGCATATTTGCAGAATGGATCTCCTCGTCAAAAACAGGGGGACACAGTGGGGCGGTGTGGTCGCCTGTAATCTGACCATGCCAGTTGGTTAAGGTGTAGTTATACCCATAAATACTGTTTAGCTGAGATGTTTGTTTCTATTTTAAAATATTGAAAAAATAGTGAGAACATGTTATGCCCTGTAATAATGCCTTGAAAGCTATTCTCTTATAAACCGTAACAAAGTCAACCGATATAATAATGGGTCCTACATGCAAATTTACATTAAACAGGGCAAATATATATTTTTTATATCAACCAGATGCCGTTAAAATTACGTTCTCATTAGTAATAGATTGTCCCTCTAGTATTATATGCAAGAGAGTACATTATACTGCATAAACAAAGTGAGATAGGGATAGACTTTAAAAGAAAACCTAAATGGCCTTTTAAATATTCTTAGTATATCAGTTTAATAACTTATTACCAGCTGATGTTCCCGGTGTCAACTAGGCAAAATTTTGCTGGGCAGAATATTTTACCCCTTTTACTCCCCTAGGAGTCAAATTTCGAAAAATCCCTGCTTAGTGGGAAGCTGCAAATAACTGTCACAGTGTCAAGTCCACCCAGCAGGTCGCATGTTCTAGGTCACCCAGCAGGTGCACAGAGTTCACAGTCACATTTTCCAGAGCACAATGGTGATGCATTGTAAATGGCAGGCGGATGTTTTGCCACATAACTCCGAAACGAAGCAACCAATTACAACGGCACTATTTTATGCAAATCTACGGACCACAACCTTTAATTTGGTATATGATGTGCTCTGCACAGACAACTGCATCATAGACATATGTCACTCATAAAAGTCATCCTACTGCTATTAATGTATCGATGATTATACCTTGCCAAAATAACATCAGATGCATGGTATTGTTAGTATCTTCTATTTCTTTCTTCATTTCTCATGTATGCTATCATGCATAAGTCTCCTGATTTTGGCGGTACAGTCTCAAATTCTGTCCCACATTCCTAATTACTTACTGCATTTCCCCAGTTGACTGGGTCATTGGGAATGTGTCACGAACCGGTCTCTCATCTTCTGGGGTTCATCCGTTGCCAGTGCGGTTGCTCGCGGTGCTGTGCGCCCGTGTGGGGACGCGGCGTGATCAGTGGCACAGGTAATGCAGAGTCTGGGAACTGTGAGTGCGGGGACCAAATGGCCTAAGGCACTGCGGTGTGTCTGCTGTATAGGAGGTGGCCATGTTGGAGACCAAATAGGTGATACAGAGCACTTGTGAAAACACCTGTGGGCAGGTGTAAACCAATCCCGTGCTTGTGCTGCCTTTAAGGAGGCTGGGATTATGTTACTCTGGGCCAGTGCTTTGTTGTATCAACGCTGTGCTCTAGCTCTGAGCTCTCTCCGTGCATTCCTGTGTGATTCCCGTGGTCCAGATATCGCCTCCGTTCCCAGAGGTTCGTCTGCAGCCTTCACTGCTATAGATCCACCGGCTCTCCGCTGTGCTATCAGTTAATTGCACACCTACTGGAAATAGTTGGATTCCCAGAGTCCTGCATGAGGTTACCTTGTCTGCCTGTCTTCAACCATACAAAGTTTGGAGGATTCCACTACCCTCAGCTGTTCGTTTGTTCTACTCTGCATTTAACCCGTTCATCACCTTGTCATCTGCTACAGTTTTCACAGTGATCTCCGGAACCCGCAAGTAACCCAATTAAGTACTTTTATTTTCTATGTTACCATAACAAGGATAATTCTTCACAGCCTCTCAGTTAACTCTCAAAACTTCATTGCAAATCCTTACAGTTATTTCTTCATGTCTGCATTACCCAGTTAAACACATTCTGCTGTTCAGCATCAAAGCTTGTTTATATTTGGACAATTCAACATTTATTCATCAGCTTGTTTCATATACAGTTCCATGAACATTTCTTTTATTTGTCTTTGAGATTCATTCTGCATATTATTTCTGCCATTCCTGCAATACTTCAGTATAATATGATTAACAACTTGTCATTTAACTCTTTACTGAATTGTTATTTTTAGTAAATATATGAAACGGAACTTTCTTCGTCCTCCCTGCTTTCTTCATACCCCAGCACCTACACCTGTGGTTGGTCCCGGGTTAACGGATTCACAAAAACACCCGGACCTGACAGTAAGCACTGGCCACATGGATCCGTCAAGTGACCAATTCGCAGGAGGCTGTGCTACGTCAGATATCCTTTCCCGTCTGGAAAACCAGGAGTCTATACAGACACAAATAGTACAGTTTATGCAAACTATGGCAGACCGTTTAGAGACTCTTCATACGGCTATTAAAACGTCTCAAGTCCTGATTCCAACTCCAGTTGTCCCAGTTACCACTACAGCTTTTAATGTGACGCTGCCTACGTCCCGCTTGCAGTTACCTTCTCCGAGTAAGTTTGACGGAACTCCAAAACTTTGCAGAGGATTCCTGAATCAATGCGAGATCCAGTTCGAACTGTTGTCCGCCAGTTTCCCATCAGCTCGTTCTAAGGTTGCATATATTATTGCCCTCCTTTCCGGTCAGGCACTGGAGTGGGCATCACCATTATGGGAAAGAGGTGATTCTATCCTCTCTAATTACAAGGAGTTCGTATCATCCTTCCGGAGAATCTTTGACGAACCAGGCAGGACCACCTCAGCATCTTTGGAGATTCTCCGTCTACGTCAAGGTTTACGTCCTGTCAGTCAATATATTATTCAGTTTCGCACGTTGTCTTAAGAGTTAAACTGGAATGAGGAGGCCCTGATCGCCGCGTTTTGGAATGGACTTTCAGAGAAAATCAAGGATGATTTAACTATCCGGGATGTGCCAACTAAACTGGATGAATTGATTTCTCTCTGTAACAAACTTGACCTACGCTACAGGGAGCGATGTTTAGAGAAATCCAGGGCAGAGCGATCCAGTCCACGTTATCATCTTAGGCCTCGACAAGATTCTTCATCACAGTCTCCGGTAACGACAGAAGAACCTATGCAGATTGGGCGCTCTCGCCTCACAGAGGAGGAACGACTTCGTCGTCGACAGGGTAACCTCTGCATGTACTGTGGGTCCTCCGAACACTTAGTTAAATTATGCAAACTCCGACCGGGAAACTCTCGCTCCTAGCTTATTCAAGAGAGGTTAAGCTAGGATTACTTTAGAATCACGTTCTGGGAAAGAGCCGACCTTGTCTATTCAATTAGAAGTTCCAAGTTCTACAGTGAAAGTTTCAGCTCTCCTAGATTCCGGGGCAGCCGAGAACTTCATCTCCTCAGCCTTTGTCTTACGGTCTAAAGTTCAAACCATGCCTCTGGAAGCAGCAGTTGCTGTTACAGCAGTGGATGGAAGTCGAATTCCAGATGGTATAATTACTCATCGAACCGTATGTCTCAAGATGAAAGTTGGTGTGCTCCATTCCGAATACGTCTCCTTCTACGTGATTCCCAAAGCCTCTCAAGATGTGATACTTGGTTTACCTTGGCTGCAGAAGCATAATCCTCAACTTAATTGGCAAACCATGGAAGTCCTTTCGTGGGGTAAATCTTGTACCAAGGACTGTTTAGCCTCAATTGTACCTCTCCGGTCAATTAGCCTTCCCGACCTACCTCCGGTGTATCAATCTTTTGCGGATGTTTTCAGTAAACAAGCAGCAGACTCTCTACCTCCTCATCGCGAATGGGACTGCCCAATCGTCCTGGTTCCGGGTAAAACACCTCCTAGGGGACGAATTTATCCGCTATCCATCCCAGAGACGCAAGCTATGTCTGATTATATACAGGAAAATCTAACCAAAGGATTTATCAGACCATCTTCTTCACCTGCAGGAGCCGGATTCTTCTTCGTTAAGAAGAAGGACGGTGGGTTACGACCATGCATAGATTACCGTGGACTCAATGAGATCACTGTGAACAACAAGTACCCATTACCCTTAATTCCAGAATTATTTGACCGGGTAAAGGGAGCTACTGTGTTTACAAAATTGGATCTCCGAGGGGCCTACAATTTAATCCGCATCCGGGCAGGGGACGAGTGGAAGACTGCTTTTAATACCCGGGATGGGCATTACGAATACCTTGTAATGCCTTTTGGTCTTTGTAATGCACCTGCAGTTTTTCAAAGCTATGTGAATGAACTTTTTCGTGATCTTCTCTACAAGTGTCTAGTAGTGTACTTGGATGATATCCTAATATTCTCTAAGGATCTAAATGCTCACCGTCACCAAGTTAAAGAGGTACTGACACGTCTAAGGAAAAATCAACTTTATTGTAAGCTAGAGAAGTGCACTTTTGAAGTATCTTCCATACCGTTCCTTGGTTACATCATTTCTGGATCAGAGCTATGTATGGATCCCGGTAAGGTACAAGCTATTCGAGATTGGTCCACTCCTACAACTCTCAAGGGGATTCAGCGATTTCTTGGCTTTGCTAATTTCTATAGGAGATTCATTAAGAATTATTCTTCGTTAGCTGCTCCCATCACAGCCCTAACTCGCAAGGGAGCAAATCCTACGAACTGGTCTTCTGAAGCAATCAAAGCCTTCTCTGATTTAAAGCAAGCCTTTGGGTCAGCTCCCATTCTTCGACAGCCTGATTTGAATCGTCCCTTTCTACTAGAGGTGGATGCATCTACAGAAGCAGTAGGAGCTGTGTTATCACAAGTCTTTGAAGATAAAAAGGTCCATCCCTGCGGATATTTCTCCCGTAAGTTCCTCCCGGCAGAACGTAATTATGCAATCGGTGAGCAAGAATTACTTGCCATCAAGTTGGCATTTGAGGAGTGGAGATACCTTCTAGAAGGAGCACAACATCGCATTACAGTTTATACTGATCATAAGAATCTTCTGTATCTGCAGTCAGCTCAGTGTTTGAATCCACGACAAGCTCGATGGGCGCTTTTCTTTACACGATTTGATTTCAAGCTCACCTATCGTCCAGGGTCTCAGAACAAAAAGGCAGATGCCCTTTCCCGGTCCTTTGCTTCTTCTGAATTAAATGATGCTACCACGAATCAAGCCATTGTGAATCCTACGTCCTTTTTAATGACTCGAACCTCTCCAGTTCCTCCGCCTGGCAAGACCTTTGTCGCCACAAGTCTTCGAAAACGGCTGCTTAGCTGGGCTCACTCCTCTTCCTTCATGGGTCATCCTGGGGTTCTAAAGACTCTCAAATTTATTCAACAGTCTTATTGGTGGCCACGTCTCAAAGCCGATGTCCAAGAGTTTATAGCAGCATGTCCTAAATGTGCCCAACGTAAGAGTCCAAGAAGTTCTCCACCAGGTTTATTACATCCATTATCCATACCCAAACAACCATGGACTCATATCTCAATGGATTTCGTGACCGATCTACCTCCATCAAAAGGGCGAAATACCATTTGGGTGATAGTGGATCGATTTTCGAAAATGGCACATTTCATTCCATTAACTGGGTTACCATCAGCCCCTTTACTAGCCAGATTGTTCATCTCTGAAATTTTCAAGTTGCATGGCCTTCCTCGAGAGATTATCTCTGATCGGGGAACACAGTTTGTGGCCAAGTTTTGGAGGTCGCTTTGTTCATCTTTAAATGTCAAGTTGAATTTTTCTTCTGCATATCATCCTCAGACAGATGGACAAACTGAGAGAGTCAACCAAGACCTTGAAACATTTCTCCGGCTATATATATCGTCCTTACAGGATGACTGGGTTGACTACCTTCCATTGGCAGAATTTGCTCATAATAATCTCTTCCATTCATCTTCAGAATCTACGCCCTTTTATATTAACTTCGGCTTTCATCCTCGTGTGCCAGAGTTCCATCCATTGCCAGCCCTAGAGGTTCCAGCGGCAGATCAAGAGCTTCAACGTCTATCTAGAATCTGGAGTTGTGTACGTAAGTCCTTGGTCAAAACTTCCGCTCGTTATAAATCTTTTGCAGATAGAAAACGTAAAGCTGTACCGAATTACAAAGTGGGAGACCAAGTTTGGATTTCTACGCGCAATCTCAGGTTCAAAGTTCCTTCTAAGAAATTTGCTCCCAAGTTTATTGGTCCATTTCCCATTGTAAAGGTGCTCAACCCTGTGTCATACAAAGTCAAGTTGCCACCGTCTTTGAGAATTCCTAACGCCTTTCATACATCTTTACTGAAGCCTTTGATTCTCAATAAGTTCCGTACTACCCAGTCCAAATCTCCTAAAGTTCACTCTTTGCAGAATGAGGAATTTGAAGTTAAAGAGATTGTGGACTCACGTTCCCGATATGGACGTTTACAGTTTCTGGTCGACTGGAAGGGTTACGGTCCGGAGGAGAGATCCTGGGTTTTCTCTGAAGATGTTCATGCTCCAAGACTGGTACAGAAATACTTCTCCAAAAATCCTGACAAGGTTCAAAGGTGTTCAGAGACCACCCGTAGAAGAGGGGGTACTGTCAGGAACCGGTCTCTCATCTTTGCGGGTTTTGGGGTTCATCCGTTGCCAGTGCGGTTGCTCGCGGTGCTGTGCGCCCGTGTGGGGACGCGGCGTGATCAGTGGCACAGGTAATGCAGAGTCTGGGAACTGTGAGTGCGGGGACCAAATGGCCTAAGGCACTGCGGTGTGTCTGCTGTATAGGAGGTGGCCATGTTGGAGACCAAATAGGTGATACAGAGCACTTGTGAAAACACCTGTGGGCAGGTGTAAACCAATCCCGTGCTTGTGCTGCCTTTAAGGAGGCTGGGATTATGTTACTCTGGGCCAGTGCTTTGTTGTATCAACGCTGTGCTCTAGCTCTGAGCTCTCTCCGTGCATTCCTGTGTGATTCCCGTGGTCCAGATATCGCCTCCGTTCCCAGAGGTTCGTCTGCAGCCTTCACTGCTATAGATCCACCGGCTCTCCGCTGTGCTATCAGTTAATTGCACACCTACTGGAAATAGTTGGATTCCCAGAGTCCTGCATGAGGTTACCTTGTCTGCCTGTCTTCAACCATACAAAGTTTGGAGGATTCCACTACCCTCAGCTGTTCGTTTGTTCTACTCTGCATTTAACCCGTTCATCACCTTGTCATCTGCTACAGTTTTCACAGTGATCTCCGGAACCCGCAAGTAACCCAATTAAGTACTTTTATTTTCTATGTTACCATAACAAGGATAATTCTTCACAGCCTCTCAGTTAACTCTCAAAACTTCATTGCAAATCCTTACAGTTATTTCTTCATGTCTGCATTACCCAGTTAAACACATTCTGCTGTTCAGCATCAAAGCTTGTTTATATTTGGACAATTCAACATTTATTCATCAGCTTGTTTCATATACAGTTCCATGAACATTTCTTTTATTTGTCTTTGAGATTCATTCTGCATATTATTTCTGCCATTCCTGCAATACTTCAGTATAATATGATGATTAACAACTTGTCATTTAACTCTTTACTGAATTGTTATTTTTAATAAATATATGAAACGGAACTTTCTTCGTCCTCCCTGCTTTCTTCATACCCCAGCACCTACACCTGTGGTTGGTCCCGTTTAACAGATTCACAAAAACACCCGGACCTGACAGAATGTATGTTCTGTTCAGTACTGACTGTGCACAGCAGAGTTGATTTGAATAGATGTTGCATGCACCTGCCATGGAAGTGAGGGGAAGGTGACAGGAAGTGGGTAGGGAACAGGGAACAGTTCAGTGCATAGGAAGCACTGGACACACCTCTGTGCCATTTATACATGCCCCCTGAAGCATGTTGCCATACCCCAAGAAACACAGCAACATGGTGCACAATCACTTGTATAACATGTTATATAGTACATTGTAACATGTATTTTGCAAAAACCACAATTTATGTTGCATGGTTGACCCAAAAATATCCTGGGATTTAAAATGTAGTTATGTGGATACTCATTATCCTCTAAAGTCAACTGAAAAAACAAAGTTTTAAAAAATCCTGGAGGATGTCCTACAGTATCATACTTCTCATTTTATCTGGGCAGGTAGGTGTTTTTGTGTGAGGCTTAAAGTTCTCCAATGCTCCTCTGAAGGAGGGGAGTTGGGTTTTCTGGGTTCCAGAGATACTATGCGACCTCAGTGTGTTCTCTGGTGTAGCCCTGGGACTAACAGGATCTGGCAAGTGATTGAGTCTTGGGATTGCCTTCGCTCTTGTCCCTACACTGGTGTTCTTGGACTCGTCAACCTAAGCCTGCTGCTCACCACCCAGTTGTAACCCATTTTTCAATAGTTTGGGACAGTCGAAAATATTTATTGTCACCCCCACTTTCTTCTATTATCCCAATCTTCCATAACCCATATTTTCCCCAGGGCAGACTTTCAGGCTGTTTCACTGCATGGAAGGCGTGTGGTATTAGATATTTAAATTCTCTCATGAGGTGACTTTTTTCTCTCTTTTTCAGACACTCGATCTAAATTTGCTATCCCTACTAAAAGTTTCCACCACGCCTTTCAACTCTGACACTTTCACTCCACGCTTAATATTGCCTCTCACAAAGATCTCTTCCAGTGATTGAAGCAATCTATCTCAGATGTCCCCCCACAATAGGCCTAATATCTACCCTTTATTCAGGATTGACCCCCATGAACTTGCCTGGGTAGTTGAGTTAACTTGCCTGGGAAGTTGAGTTGGGGGATTCACTAAAGGATGATGACTGGGATGAGATGCGGGAGAATGCAGCCTACAGCTACATATGTGTTAAAATAATAGAGAATGTGTATAAGTTGCTCTACATATGGTACTGTTGCGCTCTCTCTTACAAAAAAATGCACCCTGATGCATCAAATGAGTACTGGAGAGCTTGTGTCTCTGAAGGCACCTTTTTACACAGCTAGTGGAGCTGCCCTAATCTCTGGAACTACCCTAAACCCAAGTCTTTGTTGATTTGGAAAATATCCGCCCTCAGGGATCCCAAGTTTTTCTTCTCCTTCTGGGACTCCCCACAGCTACTCGTCATCAAACAAATATTAAATTGTTTAGACATTCTGTTTCTGTCACCACCTAACCCCAGCTTCCTTCGAGTTCATAATATTCAGAATATGGTATGTCTATCGTATAAAATTTATGACTACCATACTTACCTAAAGATAATCTGTGTTTAACCACAAAAAGCGTTAACGGAAGATTTGTACAAAGACAAGTATATTGGGGATATCCACTTACAGGGCTAGATGCATCATCGCTTGGAAAGTGATAAAATGGAGAGTGAAAAACTATCAGCCAATCAGCTCCTAACTGACATTTTTCAAACACAGCCTGTGACATGGTAGTTAGGACCTGATTGGCTGGTGCTTTTTCACTCTACATTTTATCACTTTCCAAGCGATGATGCATCTAGCCCACAGACATCATTTCCTTGTGTTTTGCTTCTACCAAGTAATATATGGGAGGATTCCCTAACCTCAACGTTATAGGCATGCAACTCAATAAAACCTTTAGGCAAGCAGTTGCAGAAGGAATAGGTGATTTTTTGAAACTTGACAGAGAATTGCAGAGTCCTATTTTGTTCGACGACTGTTTTTTTCGATGAAGATGCAGGTTTGGGAAGCACCTGCACTACTCTTTATGTACAATCCTAAAAACTGCTGCTAAAATGAAATGTGATTTTTCAAGCAAAAACGCTGTATATTGTAGTTTTATATGGGAGATTCGTTTTACACAGCCATCTGGTATCCCCAGGTGTTTTTTTATAATGATGGGGAACATTTCAACTTAATTTAAATATTAAAAATGACAGGCTTATTAAAATCATCTTTTCTCTTTATGTACTGTAAGGAACATATTCAGATAGGCAATCATTTAAACAGTCAACAACCTAAAATAAGAGAGTGAAATTGCCTTTGATTGCTTCCACCTGTACGTTGCATAAATATATTTTTATTTAATTTACATGCACAAAATATGTATTCCAGACAGTTCTCCATTCATTTCAGGAATCAGCTTATTGTTTTTCAGGTCCTTCTTATTCTAAACCCATTATTTTAGATTATTGGCTAAAGTAACAGCAATGATTGTGTTCCTATTGAATGAAATGCAAAATGATGGCTGATTAACACTTTCCAGTTGGGTATTATGCCTGAATAAATGGTGTTCCTGCTGGTTTCATGATTCGGCATGGATATATAGTTTTATTTAGCTTTTGATGTGGTGGCGCTGCTGTATAATTGTTTCGCATACTGTGGCTAGGAAAGGTATTTACCCCCTTAGGTTTTTCCACATTCTGCTGTTTGAACTTGATGGATTTAATTGAAATTTATATCCACTAATCAACTCAAATAACTCAATAATGTATCAAATAAAATAAAAATCCAAAGTATTGAACATAACCCCAAGCACAATAAAGTCCATCATAAAACCCACCATGAAGCTGCCTAGAACAGGCTGTGCTCCTATTCTAAGTGTCCAGCTGAGAAGAGTAATACTAATGCAATCACTCATGTTCCCTTTTTTTGTTCCTAATTAATACTAAGAAATGGTTGGTGTGTGCAAATTATCGAGTTCTTTGTGCAGATTAGTAGAAATACATTTCATAGAAATCCATCATGGTTCCATGTTGTAACACAGCAAAATGTAAAAAATCCCAAGGGAATTCAATAGTTTCTAAAGCCACTGTTTATAATTAGGTTAATTTATGAAGCAATAAACATGCAGCCATGCACAGCGAATGCTGTGTTGTAACATCATGCACCTATTATTGCACAAATACACATTTATATGGTACACTTTACTAATATCATCTAGGAGACTTGGGGATTTTAAAGAGTCTTCACAGATTTTAGGCAAAATAGGCTACCTCCCTGATCTTGTCTATCTGGGCCTAATTGAGACATGATCGCAGCAGCACATTTGTTAGCTAATGGGCAAAACCATGGGGGTAATTCAGAGTTGATCGCAGCAGCAAGTTTGTTAGCAATTGGGCAAAACCATATGCACTACAGGGGGTGGCAGATATAACATTTGCAGAGAGAGTTAGATTTGGGTGGGTTATTTTGTTTCTGTGCAGGGTAAATACTGGCTGCTTTATTTTTACACTGCAATTTAGATTTCAGTTTGAACACACCCCACCCAAATCTAACTCTCTCTGCACATGTTATTTCTGCCTCCCCTGCAGTGCACATGGTTTTGCCCAACTGCTAAAAAAATTCCTGCTGCGATCAACTTGGAATTACCCCGCATGTGCACTGCAGGATGGGGGGGGGGGGGCAGATATAACATGTGTAGAGAGAGTTAGATTTGGGTGGGTTATATTATTTCTGTGCAGGGTAAATATTGGCTGATTTATTTTTACACTGCAATTTAGATTTCAGTTTGAACACACCCCACCCAGATCTAACTCTCTCTGCACATGTTATATCTCCCCCCCCCCCTTGCAGTGCACATGGTTTTGCCCATTAGCTAACATATTTGCTGCTGTGATCAGGTCTGAATTAGGCCCTCTGTTTGTAAAGAGAGCTCGGCCTTGATGAAGCAGTTTGCGTCTTCAGACACCATCAAGTTATTAAGAAGTATGGCGCTGAGCTGTGATGATGTAAATTGGGTTGGCACACCCCGTACTTGGCCTTTGAACCTCCCCCATTGGATCTTCCATTGAGGAGGTTCATAAAAGTAGAATGATGTATATGGCTTAGTATGCCAAGAAAGTGTGATAGCAGGAGTGTACATTCTTATAGGTAAATTAGAGCAAATCGATTCATGGTACATGCAGAGCCGGCCATAGGCATAGGCAAACTAGGCAATTGCCTAGGGCATTTGATATGCCTAGGGGCATCAGCAGCTTCTGCTGATTAAAATGATATGCGGCATGCCTATATTCTGTGTGTAGCATTTCATATGCAGATACAGCCACAGTCTCACACAGTATATAGGCATGCTGCATATCATTTTAATCAGCAGACGCTGCTTGTGCATCCTAGCCACATAGCAATGCAAATAAGATGCATTTTCATAAAAAAGGTGTGCCCGATGTTAGCATTGAGGCAAGATTTATGGGGACACATCTATATCCAAGCAGAGGCAGAGGTCACAGTGTTAGTGGCAGTGTGAGTGCTGTGTGCATGTGAGTGGGTTGGTTGTACAGTAGTGTTCGGAATATTGTAAGGAGCATTATGTGTGTCATGTAAAAATGCATTAATAATGTGCAACATATGTGTAAGGGGCACTATTTGTGTTATTATGTGTATAAGGTCATTAATAATGTGCGGCATATGTGTAACAGGGTACTACTGTATGTGTGTCATTATGTGTATAGGGGCACTAATAATGTGCAGCAAATGTGTAGGGGACACTATGTTTGTCATTATGTGTATAAGGGCATTAGTAATGTGCGGCATATGTGTAAGAGACATTATGTGTTAAAGGGCATTAATAAAGGTTGTCATAATGTGTAAGGCGCATTATGTTTATAAGGACATTAATAAGGTGTCTCATATGTATAAGGGGCATTAATGTGTGGAATTAGGTGTATAAATGCATTACTAATGTGTGGCATTATGTGTATAAGGTGCTCTACTATGTGGCGTTGCATATAGAAAGGGCACTACTGTGTCATCTAATGTGAATAAAGAGCAATAGAGTGTGGTGTAATGTGAATAAGGAGCAATTCAGTGTGATGTAATGTGAATAAGGGGCTCTACTGTGAGGAGTAACGTTTATAAGGTAAAGTGATACTACTGTGGATGTAATATGAATTATGGACACTATCGCATGATCAAATGTAAATAAAGTTGCAGTACTGTGTGACGTAATTGGAATTGGGGTTACTATTGTGTGACCATGCACCTTGCCAGCAAAAACACACCCCTTTTTGGTGCTGGGAAAGAGGTGCAAGGTCAGAGGCGGAACCATCGGTGGTGCTAGGGGGCACCAGCCAAAATTTTGCCTAGGGCATCATATTGGTTAGGGCCGGCTCTGGGTACATGAGAACTACGGTAGGTGCAGGAAAGGTAATAGGGAGTGGGCTGTTCCAAGTTGACAACCTGCCTTCCAGATACTGGACAATCACAAAATTGTTAATAGTAGAGAAAAGACAAATCCCTTGATATCACTGTACATATTTTTTAAAACGGTCATCCTGGTGTACTGGTGTTGCAATATACAGTGCATCCGGAAAGTATTCACAGCGCTTCACTTTTTCCACATTTTGTTATGTTACAGCCTTATTCCAAAATGGAATAAATTCATTTTCTGCAGCGGGGTACACTATGTTCCACAGGGAATACATCGGGGTGTAGGGATGGACCTTGATCCAGAGGCACCAACTGGCTAAAGCTTTAGACTGTCCCAGGATGCATTGCGGGGCCTCCTTTATAACCCCACCTCCAGGCACTGTGAGCTCAGTTTTAGAGTTGGTGCCTGCATGAAGCAGGTCACTTAACAGGGGGGGCTGCACTATACAGCCCTGAAAAAGCTTTTTAGAAGACTTCAAGGGCTGCAGCACTTCATATCTCAGTGTGACATACTGTGCTGCGGCTCCATCACCTCCCCAGCAGCGTCGCATACTCCCGCTGGCTCTGCTCCCTGGTACATGTGGCGGAGGCGCACCGGTTCCTAGGGACACCACCGCAGATGCTCTCCTGGATGGCGTGGCTGCTACTAAGGGAGGAAGTAAGAGGGTCCCCCAGGTGGGACCCACCATTAAATCGCATTCCGGACGCGGTCTTAGGAGACGGACCGCGATGCTGGCGTGGACACTGTGACAGAGCAGGCACCCCACTATATCCACCAGGGCATGAGAGCACAGGTTGGATAGTAAAATATCCTGTTTAATAAGGCTCCACAGTACCCGGTGGTAATGACCAGCATAGGGGATAAGGCGCTTGACCTGTAGCCCCTCCCCCAGCTCCGGGCGCCATCTACTGCTGGTGTTGCCTCCCTGTAGCTGCCTCACACTCTCCCTCACTCCCTGACTGAGACTTCTCACAGTAGCTGCGACTGGTCTCCGGGACAACTTTCATCAGAACCCAGGGTTCTGACGAAAGATGTGAATACAACTGAAACGTTAACTGCATAGGAGCAGGATCTCTTTATTTAATTAATACTGAAAGTCCCCCATGGAGTGCCGCTGTCTGTTTACGTATATATATATATATATATATATATATGTGTGTGTATATATATATATATATATATATATATATATATATATTTTTTTTTTTTTTTACTAGTCCAGTGCAGTTTTATTGTCTGACTGAAATTATCTGCATTGTCACTGTGACTGTGTGTGCCTGTATCTGCTGTATGGTTTCATTTCAGGGAATCACAGCTATATCTATCACTGCATTCTATACCCTAAAGGACTAGGTATGTCAGGGTATCATATATAGTGCTGCACAGTATTTACAATTAAGTGTATTCTACTGTGTACCCAGTCACATCATACCGCATTTATTCTCTGTTTGTGTACTGTGCTGTCACATAAATAGGGGATTTATTTGCAGGTATTATATTTCTCTGGCTGTATCGTACTCATACGCTCTATGGTTACATTCACCATAATGTCTAACACAAAGGGCAGGAAATCCACGGACGCTCCTGCCTCATGCAGCGCATGCGCCAAAGGATTTGCTTGAGGGTGAAGTTTTGCTTAATGGTCTCTGTAATATGTGCCATACATCTCCCAGACAGCCCGCAGCTCCTGCAGCCAATCAGGAGCCACCTTGGGTGGCGTTCTCAGCTATGCTCAATACGCTTGTGACATGCCTTGCGCCCCCTATGGGACCTACTGTGCCATTGTCCCTGTGGTAAATCCGCCTTGGGCGGATACTTTGTCTACCCAGTCGCAGCAATTGAATCAATCTTTGTTTAGACAGAAACCTACCCCACGTCACTTTGGTGTCAAGGGGTCATCTAAGCGGGCCGCTTCCTCCTCACAATCCACTAATATCTCAAATGATTTGTCTGATGAGGATGGGGAATATACTGACCTGTCAGACACTGATACAACTGCTTCTGACGAGGAATCTACAACTCAGGTTGATGTCCCTGACCTAGTGGAGGCTGTTAAGCTAATTCTACAAATCGATGATGATGTAGATCCCACTACTGCGTCTAAGAAACCTGATAAGTTTAAACGTCAGAAGGTAGCTAAAGTAGTCTTACCGCATTCTGACCATTTAGTAGGCATATGTCAGGAACCCTAGTCTTCGCCAGGAAAGAAATTCTACCTGTCTAAAAAGATGCTAGATCGTTATCCTATCCCTGCAGAGTTGTGTAACAAGTGGGAAAATTCACAGACGGTAGATTCCTTTGTCATCCGTATTGTGATGTCATCTACTCTGCCTGTCACCACTGTCACCTCACTGAGGGAACCGACAGATAAACGTGTGGAGGGATGCCTGAAGTCTATTTACTCCCTTACAGGTGCTGTACATAGACCCACTATAGCAGCCCCCTGGGCCGCAAAAGGAATTGAAGCATGGGTTCAGGCAATAGAGGAAGAGCTGCCTCAGGATATATCTGACACTGCCAGACGATATCTGTCTCATTACCACCACCTCCCAATACATTCAGGAAGGCGTCCTCTGAGGCAGGTGTAATGGCGGCCAAGGCGTCTACTACGTCCATCCTGGCTCGCCGAATTCTGTGGTTGAGGTAATGGAAGGTGGACCTGGACTCCAAAAAGACATTGGACGTACTCCCTTTTAAGGAGACATCCTGTTTGGGGAATGTCTGAATAAGATTGTGACTGACTTAGCGTCTGCTAAGACTGCATTTCTCCCGAATACTAATCCTTCTGCACAGATGGCAAAGAGTACCACTTTTCGTTCCTTTCGACCTCAAGGGAAAGCAAAAGGTCAGGCATACCCGAGACAAGCTTGTGCTCCCAAAACCACTAAGGCCAAAGCAAAACAATCCTGGGTTGCCCGTCAGCCTGCTTCCAAACAAGACAAACCTGCTGCATGATGGGGCGGGCCTCCCCCTGGCGGATCTCAGGGTGGGAAGCCGACTTCTGCAGTTCACTCCAGTCTGGTTAAGACCACTTCAGACGCACGGGTGCGAGAAGTCGTCTCTCGCGGGTACGCAGTCTCTTTCAAGAGACGTCCTCCTCGCCAGCTCTGCACAACAGTTTTTCCTTCGGATCCGTTGAAGGCACAAGCTCTACACCTGGTTGTGCGTTCTCTCCTGGATACAGAAGTGGTAATGCCAGTACCCCTGTCCCAGAGAGGCGGAGGATACTACTCAACCCTGTTTCTAGTCCCGAAACCCAATGGGTCTTTCCTGCCTATACTCAACCTCAAATCACTGATCAAATTTGTGAGAGTGTCTAAGTTCAATATGGAACCGCTGCACTTGATTGTACTGCTCATGGAACCCAGAGATTATATGGTATCCCTGGATATACAAAATGCTTATCTGCATATACCTATTGCCATATCGCATCAGCAATATCTGCGGTTTGCTATTGGCAACCTTCACTATCAGTTCCAGGCTCTGCTGTTTGGACTGGCCACAGCCCCTCGGATCTTCACCAAGGTTATGGCCATGATGACGGTTCATCTACGTCTTCAGGGAATCAGGATCCTGCCGTATCTGGACAACTTGCTGATCCTGGCAAACTACCAAGATGTCCTTCTCAGTCATTTGCAACTGACTGTACGCTTCCTACAACCCACGGGTAGCTAGTCAACTGGAAGAAATCCTCGCTGGTCCCTGCTCAGAGAATGGTGCACCTGGGGGCACTGCTGGACACACACAGCCAAAGACTGATTCTGTCTCCAGAGAAAGTCCTGAAACTTCAGGATAAGATACTTCCTCTCTCGTCCAAAAGAGTGTCAATACAATCAGTGATGCAAGTACTAGGCCTCATGGTGTAGACTTTCGACATGGTAGAGTACGCTCAATTTCATTCCCGCCCTCTGCTGAGGTTAATCCTTTCCAAGTGGGACGGCCTGCCTCATCGGATCAGGTCTCAAATGAACTCCTTGACTCCGGAGGTTTGTCTGTCACTGAGTTGGTGGCTACAGGACCAACAGTTGAGCAGGGGCCGTCCCTTCTGGATCCCCAACTGGGTCCTACTGACTACGTACGCCAGTCTGCGGGGTTGGGGCGTGGTGCTAGAGCAACACTCTCTCTCCAGGGTCGATGGACCAAGGAGGAATCTCTCCTCCCAATAAACATTCTGGAATTGCGGGCAGTGTTCAGTGCTTTGACTCTTGCCCTGCCTCTGATACAGAACAGGCCGGTTCAAGTACAATCAAACAACGCCACCACAGTGGCATATATAAATCATCAAGGCGGCACTCGAAGCTGGAAGTGTCAAAAATCCTTCGTTGGGCTGAATGCCATCTGCCAGCAATATCGTCAGTGTTCATTCCGGGAGTCCTCAACTGGGAAGCAGATTTCCTCAGTCATCAGGACATGCACGCCAGAGAGTGGAGTCTTCATCACAAAGTCTTTCAACTCCTAGTGGACAAGTGGGGCCTACCAGATGTAGAACTGATGGCGTCACGACACAATCAAAATGGCGTCTCGACACAATCCTCAAGCAGCGTTTGTGGACGCACTGGCAATTCCATGGAACTTTCGGCTGCCCTACGTGTTACCTCCAGTGTCACTTCTGCCCAGGGTACTACGGAAGTTCAAGCAAGAAGGAGGAATACTACTTCTAGTCACTCCAGCGTTGCCCAGATGGCATTGGTTCTCAGACCTGAAGGGTCTATCGATAGAGCGTCCTCTTCTACTTCCTCAATGCCCAGACCTCCTCATTCAGGGCCCTTGTGTCTACCCGGACCTGGCCAGGCTGGCTTTGGTGGCATGGCGCTTGAAGCTTCATTCCTGAGGGCCAAAGGTTTTTATGAGTCGGTTAGCCAAACTATGCCGAAGGCCCGCAAACCGGCTTCTGCACGGATTTATTGTAGAGTCTGGAATTCTTACTTCACCTGTTGTGCTGCTAAGAATTATGATGCTTACAAGTTTAGTACTTCCAGACTTCTGTTTTTTTTGCAACAAGGCCTGGATTTAGGACTTCATCTGGCCTCCCTCAAAGTTCACATATCTGCCTTTTCGGTGTGATTTCAGAAAAACGTTGCGTGAGAGCCCGTACCACATCCAAAGACCATTCTTTAGAGGACAATTCAGAACAGATGAAGGCTGGAACCACAATCTCTTGATTAAGGTGAAAAGATGACACCACCTTAGGTAAATAACCAGGGCGAGTTCTAAGAACTGCTTGGTCACGATGAAATATTAAAAAGGGTGGATGACAGGACAACACGCCTAAGTCCGACACCCTTCTAGCAGAGGCAATAGCTAGCAAAAACAGGACCTTGGCTATGAGCCATTTAAGGTCCACTGACTCAAGAGGTTCAAATGGAGACTCTTGCAGGGCATTCAAGAACACAGACAAATCCCATGGAGCCACAGGAGGGACATAGGGAGGCTGAATCCGCAGTACGCCCTGAGAGAATGTGTGAACGTCAAGTATACATATAATATATAGAACCCATTATAATTAATTTTTAATTACGTTGGTGACACAGTGGAAATATAATTGGTGGGGCAGTGGGTACATTGGTGGGGCAGTGGACGGAGACGCTGAGCGATCAGCGGCTCCCCTCCAGCGGCTCCCGTCAGCGGCTCAGCTACAATGAAGCTACTGGCGGGGAGGGAGCCACTGGATGGGAGACGCGCTGAGCAGTCAGCGGCTCCCATCAGCGGCTCCTGTCAGCGGCTCAGATATGAAGCCGCTGGCGGGGAGGGTGCCGCTGGAGGGGAGGAAGCCGCTGCCGGGGAGGGAGCCGCATGCGGGGAGGTGAGCAATGTCACACTGTGGACATCGCTCATCGCGGCTCCGATCACACATGCCGTGATGAACAATGTCACAAGTGACATTGCTCACATTAAGCTGTCTGCACCGCCGACAGTCAACCTGCAATCAATGAGCGCGGTTGCGTGCATCGTTGATTGCAGGACCATACACACTAGACGATGTGAACGATATATCATTCACAATTGTCTGTATTGGCCATATTGGTCAAAAAAATCGTCTAATGCGTATGGCCCTTTAGACGCCTCTTTTCCAGTGTATACATATTCATCTTAGTAAGCCTTTTCTCGTAATCCAGTCTCTCTAACCCTTTAATCAATTTAGTAGCTCGCCTTTGAACCCTTTCGAGTTCACTGATATCTTTTTTTATACAGTGGTGCCCAAAACTGAACACAATATTCCAGGTGCGGACGTACCAATGATTTGTACAGTGGCAGGATTACATCCTCGTCTCTTGTCTCAATTCCCCGTTTTATGCACGCTAGCACCTTACTCGCCTTCTTTACTGCGCTTTGTCATTGTGTACGGTTATTAAGCATATTATCAATGAGTACCCCCAAATCTTTTTCCAATATTGTTACCCCTTGACTTTCCCCATTTAGTATGTGGATATTTAGAAGGATGCAAGTTTGTTTTTAGTCCAGAAATGCATAACCTTGCATTTTTCTATATTGAACCTCATTCCCCATTTAGATGCCCAGATTTCAAGTTTAGATAAGTCATTCTGCAGAGACTCCACGTCTATTTCCGAATTAATCACCCTACACAGTTTAGTATCATCTGCAACGAGTGACACTGTGCTTTCCAGGCCTATTTCTAGGTCATTGATAAATATGTTGATATATTTAAACATACACAAACATTATAGCAGCATTCACCTTTGTGTTGCAGTAGTGGCACTCACTCGGTCCAGTCGGTCTTACTGGCTGATGACTACAGTGCTGGGGCTGGCCTGGCTTGAGCTTGCTGGGGTTGGGCACGTCAGCAGACGCTGTCACTTCCCGGCCTCCCCCCTCTGTGTCTGCAGGCTCTGGGAGCACTGGCGGGTACGGCGCGTGACATGATGCACGTGACGTCCGCCATACCCACAGTGCTCATCTAGGAACGGAACCAGGGAGATCATTTTTTGGGTGAGTTCTCAGGTGAGGTTGCCTTGCGGGAAATACGGCCCTTGTGTGGGCGCTGTGCCCCCCCAGGACCCAGCACTCCAGGCTGCAGCCTGATCATCCTATTGGTTTATTAGGTCCTTCCTAACCCTGCACCTGCTCCCTGCACACACTGCACTACACTACCGCTAACCCTGCAACTGCTCTGTGCACAAACTATACTAGCCCTAACCCTGCCCCCGCTACCCACACACACTACACTACTGCTGACCCTCTACCTGCTTTTCCCGCACACACTACGTAAACTACATTACCCCTAACCCTACACCTACTTACCCTACCCCTAACCCTGCACCTACATCCTGCATACACTACACTACCTACACTACCCTTAACCCTGCTCCCACTACACTCTCTACACTACCCCTAACTCTGCACTGCACATCACTACACTACCACTGCTTACCTGAACCCGCTCCCCTCACACACTACACTACCTCCCTGCACTCGCACATAGCATCGACAGTCATCTGCAGGCTGCCCGCTAATGAAAAAAAAAATTCTCTCCCGTACGATTTTGCCCTAAAAAAAAAGCCTGAAATATATTTCTCTATCGTCCTAAGTGGATGCTGGGGTTCCTGAAAGGACCATGGGGAATAGCGGCTCCGCAGGAGACAGGGCACAAAAAAGTAAAGCTTTACTAGGTCAGGTGGTGTGCACTGGCTCCTCCCCCTATGACCCTCCTCCAGACTCCAGTTAGATTTTGTGCCCGAACGAGAAGGGTGCAATCTAGGTGGCTCTCCTAAAGAGCTGCTTAGAGAAAGTTTAGTTTAGGTTTTTTTTTCTTTACAGTGAGTCCTGCTGGCAACAGGATCACTGCAACGTGGGACTTAGGGGGAAAGTAGTAAACTCACCTGCATGCAGAGTGGATTTGCTGCTTGGCTACTGGACACCATTAGCTCCAGAGGGATCGAACACAGGCCCAGCCGTGGAGTCCGGTCCCGGAGCCGCGCCGCCGACCCCCTTGCAGATGCTGAAGCGTGAAGAGGTCCGGAAACCGGCGGCTGAAGACTCCTCAGTCTTCATAAGGTAGCGCACAGCACTGCAGCTGTGCGCCATTTTCCTCTCAGCACACTTCACTGGGCAGTCACTGAGGGTGCAGAGCGCTGGGGGGGGGCGCTCTGAGAGGCAAATATAAACCTTATACAAGGCTAAAAATACCTCACATATAGCCCATAGGGGCTATATGGAGATATTTAACCCCTGCCTGACTGGAAAAATAGCGGGAGAAGAACCCGCCGAAAAAGGGGCGGGGCCTATCTCCTCAGCACACGGCGCCATTTTCTGTCACAGCTCCGCTGGTCAGAACGGCTCCCAGGTCTCTCCCCTGCACTGCACTACAGAAACAGGGTAAAACAGAGAGGGGGGGCACATTAATGGCTATATATATATATATTAAAGCAGCTATAAGGGAGCACTTAATATAAGGATATCCCTTGTATATATAGCGCTTTGTGGTGTGTGCTGGCAGACTCTCCCTCTGTCTCCCCAAAAGGGCTAGTGGGTCCTGTCTTCATTAGAGCATTCCCTGTGAGTTTGCGGTGTGTGTCGGTACGTGGTGTCGACATGTATGAGGACGATATTGGTGTGGAGGCGGAGCAATTGCCAAATATGCAGATGTCACCCCCCAGGGGGTCGACACCAGAATGGATGCCTTTATTTGTGGAATTACGTGATGGTTTATCTTCCCTTAAACAGTCAGTTGAGGACATGAGGCGGCCGGACAATCAATTAATGCCTGTCCAGGCGCCTCAAACACCGTCAGGGGCTGTAAAACGCCCTTTGCCTCAGTCGGTCGACACAGACCCAGACACGGGCACTGATTCCAGTGACGACGGTAGAAATTCAAACGTATTTTCCAGTAGGGCCACACGTTATATGATTTTGGCAATGAAGGAGACGTTACATTTAGCTGATACTACAGATACCGTAAAACAGGGTATTATGTATGGTGTGAAAAAACTACAAACAGTTTTTCCTGAATCAGAAGAATTAAATGACGTGTGTGATGAAGCGTGGGTTGCTCCTGATAAAAAGTTGATAATTTCAAAAAAGTTATTGGCATTATACCCTTTCCCGCCAGAGGTTAGGGCGCGCTGGGAAACACCCCCTAAGGTGGACAAGGCGCTCACACGCTTATCCAAACAAGTGGCGTTACCCTCTCCTGAGACGGCCGCACTTAAGGATCCATCAGATAGAAAGATGGAAGTTATTCAAAAGAATATATACACACATGCAGGTGTTATACTACGACCAGCTATAGCAACTGCCTGGATGTGCAGTGCTGGAGTAGTTTGGTCAGAATCCCTGATTGAAAATATTGATACCCTAGATAGGGACAATGTTTTACTGTCGTTAGAACAAATAAAGGATGCATTTATCTATATGCGTGATGCACAGAGGGATATTTGCACACTGGCATCTCGGGTGAGTGCTATGTCCATTTCAGCCAGAAGAGCCTTATGGACACGACAGTGGACAGGCGATGCGGATTCAAAACGTCACATGGAGGTTTTGCCGTATAAAGGGGAGGAGTTATTTGGAGTTGGTCTATCAGACTTGGTGGCCACGGCTACTGCCGGGAAATCCACTTTTTTACCTCAAGTCACTCCCCAACAGAGAAAGGCACCGACCTTTCAACCGCAGCCTTTTCGCTCCTACAAAAATAAGAGAGCAAAGGGCTTGTCGTACCTGCCACGAGGCAGAGGAAGAGGGAAGAGACACCAACAGGCAGCTCCTTCCCAGGAACAGAAGCCCTCCCCGGCTCCTGCAAAAACCTCAGCATGACGCTGGGGCCTCTCAAGCGGACTCGGGGACAGTGGGGGGCCGTCTCAAAAATTACAGCGCGCAGTGGGCTCACTCGCAGGTAGACCCCTGGATCCTGCAGATAATATCTCAGGGGTACAGGTTGGAATTAGAGACGGATCCTCCTCATCGTTTCCTGAAGTCTGCCTTACCAACCGTCTCTTCCGAAAGGGAGAGGGTGTTGGAAGCCATTCACAAGCTGTACGCTCAGCAGGTGATAGTCAAAGTACCCCTATTACAACAAGGAAAGGGGTATTATTCCACTCTATTTGTGGTACCGAAGCCGGATGGCTCGGTAAGGCCTATTCTAAATCTGAAGTCCTTGAACCTCTACATAAAAAAGTTCAAGTTCAAGATGGAGTCACTCAGAGCAGTGATAGCGAACCTGGAAGAAGGGGACTTTATGGTATCCTTGGACATCAAGGATGCGTATCTACACGTTCCGATTTACCCCGCACACCAGGGGTACCTCAGGTTCATTGTTCAAAACTGTCACTATCAGTTTCAGACGCTGCCGTTCGGATTGTCCACGGCGCCTCGGGTCTTTACCAAGGTAATGGCCGAGATGATGATTCTTCTTCGAAGAAAAGGCGTATTAGTTATCCCATACTTGGACGATCTCCTAATAAGGGCAAGGTCCAGAGAACAGCTGGAGACAGCTTTAGCACTATCTCAAGAGGTGCTAAGACAACACGGGTGGATTCTGAATATTCCAAAATCCCATTTAATCCCGACAACTCGTCTGCTGTTCCTAGGAATGATTCTGGACACGGTTCAGAAAAAGGTTTTCCTTCCAGAGGAAAAAGCCAAGGAGTTATCCGATCTGGTCAGGAACCTCCTAAAACCAGGAAAAGTGTCAGTACATCAATGCACAAGAGTCCTGGGAAAAATGGTGGCTTCTTACGAAGCAATTCCATTCGGCAGATTCCATGCAAGAATATTCCAAAGGGATCTGTTGGACAAATGGTCAGGGTCGCATCTGCAGATGCACCTGCGAATAACCCTGTCACCAAAGACAAGGGTGTCACTTCTGTGGTGGTTGCAGAAGGCTCACCTATTAGAAGGCCGCAGATTCGGCATTCAGGATTGGATCCTGGTGACCACGGACGCCAGCCTGAGAGGCTGGGGAGCAGTCACACAAGGAAGAAACTTCCAGGGAGTATGGACGAGTCTGGAAAAGTCTCTTCACATAAACATTCTGGAACTAAGAGCAATCTACAATGCTCTAAGCCAGGCGGAACTTCTCCTGCAAGGAAAGCCGGTGTTGATTCAGTCGGACAACATCACGGCGGTCGCCCATGTAAACAGGCAGGGCGGCACAAGAAGCAGGAGTGCAATGGCAGAAGCTGCCAAGATTCTTCGCTGGGCGGAGAATCACGTGATAGCACTGTCAGCAGTGTTCATCCCGGGCGTGGACAACTGGGAAGCAGACTTCCTCAGCAGACACGATCTTCATCCGGGAGAGTGGGGTCTACATCCAGAAGTCTTCAACATGTTAATAGACCGTTGGGAAAGACCAATTGTAGACATGATGGCGTCTCGCCTCAACAAGAAACTGGACAAATATTGCGCCAGGTCAAGAGATCCACAGGCAATAGCTGTGGACGCACTGGTAACTCCTTGGGTGTACCAGTCAGTGTATGTGTTTCCTCCTCTGCCGCTCATACCAAAGGTATTGAAGATCATACGGCAAAGAAGAGTAAGAACAATACTAGTGGTTCCGGATTGGCCGAGAAGGACTTGGTATCCGGAACTTCAAGAGATGCTCACGGACGAACCGTGGCCTCTACCTCTGAGAAGGGACCTGCTACAGCAGGGTCCCTGTCTTTTTCAAGACTTACCGCGGCTGCGTTTGACGGCATGGCGGTTGAACGCCAGATCCTAAAAGGGAAAGGCATTCCAGAAGAAGTCATTCCTACCTTGATTAAGGCACGGAAGGAAGTCACCGTGAAACATTATCACCGCATTTGGCGAAAATATGTAGCGTGGTGCGAGGATCGGAGGGTTCCGACGGAGGAATTCCAACTGGGTCGTTTCCTACATTTCCTGCAATCAGGATTATCTATGGGTCTCAAATTGGGATCCATTAAGGTTCAAATTTCGGCCCTGTCAATATTCTTCCAAAAAGAATTGGCCTCTGTCCCTGAGGTCCAGACTTTTGTCAAGGGAGTACTGCATATACAGCCTCCTGTGGTGCCTCCGGTGGCACCGTGGGATCTAAATGTAGTTTTAGATTTCCTCAAATCCCATTGGTTTGAACCATTGAAAAAGGTGGATTTGAAATATCTCACATTGAAAGTGACTATGTTACTAGCCCTGGCCTCTGCCAGGAGAGTATCTGAATTGGCGGCTTTATCTTATAAAAGTCCTTATCTAATCTTCCATTCGGATAGGGCAGAACTGCGGACTCGTCCGCATTTTCTCCCTAAAGTGGTATCAGCATTTCATCTGAACCAACCTATTGTGGTGCCTGCGGCCACTAGCGACTTGGAGGACTCCAAGTTGTTGGACGTTGTCAGAGCCTTAAAAATATACATTGCAAGGACGGCTGGAGTCAGAAAATCTGACTCGCTGTTTATATTGTATGCACCCAACAAGTTGGGCGCACCTGCTTCTAAGCAGTCGATTGCTCGTTGGATTTGTAACACAATTCAACTTGCACATTCTGTGGCAGGCCTGCCACAGCCTAAAACTGTAAAAGCCCACTCCACAAGGAAGGTGGGCTCATCTTGGGCGGCTGCCCGAGGGGTCTCGGCATTACAACTCTGCCGAGCAGCTACGTGGTCGGGGGAGAACACGTTTGTAAAATTTTACAAATTTGATACCCTGGCAAAGGAGGACCTGGAGTTCTCTCATTCGGTGCTGCAGAGTCATCCGCACTCTCCCGCCCGTTTGGGAGCTTTGGTATAATCCCCATGGTCCTTTCAGGAACCCCAGCATCCACTTAGGACGATAGAGAAAATAAGAATTTACTTACCGATAATTCTATTTCTCGGAGTCCGTAGTGGATGCTGGGCGCCCATCCCAAGTGCGGATTATCTGCAATACTTGTACATAGTTATTGTTAACTAATTCGGGTTATTGTTAAGGAGCCATCTTTAAGAGGCCCTTTCTGTTGTCATACTGTTAACTGGGTTTAGATCACAAGTTGTACGGTGTGATTGGTGTGGCTGGTATGAGTCTTACCCGGGATTCAAAATGCCTCCCTTATTGTGTATGCTCGTCCGGGCACAGTACCTAACTGGAGTCTGGAGGAGGGTCATAGGGGGAGGAGCCAGTGCACACCACCTGACCTAGTAAAGCTTTACTTTTTTGTGCCCTGTCTCCTGCGGAGCCGCTATTCCCCATGGTCCTTTCAGGAACCCCAGCATCCACTACGGACTCCGAGAAATAGAATTATCGGTAAGTAAATTCTTATTTTTTTACATTGGATATCACTGGTATTGGGAGCGCACATACCCACGTTAATCCAAAATTAGTCGTGAGGCCCGCGTATTTATTTAGACATGTTGCCCTTGTATTCACTCTTTTCTTCTAACTCTGTTATGCCACCTGATGTGAAGAAAATAATGTTTCTCAATATTATCCCCAACCAGTTGCCATGCTCTGTTCTTTAGACTGTGCATCATGGGGCAAAATAATGTGCTGCAGTACATTTCCATTCCAGTAAAGATGTTGGATCATTTTAACTGGATGCTAAAATGAAATCTGTACAGGAGTGTGACTAGTAACACCGAACATTCATTAAAAAATTCTAAACTGCTGTGATATTGAGAACGTCCAGTTAACCTGCTTGATCATATTGAGAATCCAGTAATTAATGTCAGCAGGTCTCATCCAGCAGCTGGAATGTGTCCACGACACAGCTCTTAATGACTTATACTGCTCATAGAGCAGCACAACCAAGCATATTGAAAGCACTGTACCATCTGGTGGGGAGTGAGGACCATTTTCATCGTTTGCCTACTCAAAAGTTTGTGCCATATCTTCTGGACTGGGCTTTGTGCCTGTGTAAGATCAAGTATAATGAGATCTGATTTTGTGTCCCAGCAATAACAGTGCGTTGCACTTGTATGCTGGGCTGCATGTCTGTCAGCCTTGGGCACAGTGCCAGATTAAGGATCACATGGGCCTGGAGCTGAAATTTATGAAGGGCCTATTGTGTACCGCCGCAGGGGTTGTGACCAGCAACAGCGGGTTTGTGACTCATGCAGGGCCCGCCACACATTGGCCCTCATTACGAGTTGTTCGCTCGCTAGCAGTTTTTAGCAGCCGTGCAAATGCTAAGCCGCCGCCCTCTGGGAGTGTATATTAGCTCAGCAGAAGTGCGAACGAAAGGATCGCAGAGCGGCAACAAAAAAAGATTGTGCAGTTTCTGAGCAGCTCCAGACCTACTCAGCGCTTGCGATCACTTCAGACTATTTAGTTCCTGTTTTGACGTCACGAACACGCCCTGCGTATGCCCAGCCACGCCTGCATTACCCCAGGCACGCCTACGTTTGTATCTGACACGCCTGCGTTTTTCCACACACTCCCCGAAAACAGTCAGTTACCACCCAGAAACACCCACTTCCTGTCAATCACTCTGCGGTCAGCAGTGCGACTGAAAAGCGTAGCTAGACCTTGTGTGAAACTACATCGGCTGTTGTGAAAGTACGTCGCACATGCGCATTGCGGCACTTACACATGAGCAGAAGTGCCGCTTTTTTGACTAAACGCTGCGCTGCGACCGAAAACAGCTAGCAAACAACTCGGAATGACCACCATTGTTCTTTGCCTGAGTCAAAGCCATCCTGGGTCCTAGTGGTTCATTTACTAATGGTTCTAAAAATAAAAATTGGTGATGTTGCCCATAGTAACCATTCAAATTCTGTCTATCGTTTCTCTAAAGCATCCCAGATAAATGATAGTCAGAATCTGATTGGTTGCTATGGGCAACATCACCACTTTTCATTGTTAGAACCTTTAGTAAATGCCCCTAGTGTCTGCGTGCTGTAGCAGGTAAGCAGAGGCGCGGAATCACATTTGCTGATTACAGAGTATGGCACGTTTTAATTTTAAAGGCAACATTTTGGTTGCGACGCATCACTGCAGCTGTGTTGTGTATAATGATTTGTGCACTAAAGTGTGGTATTGTATTTATGGGATGCAGTCAGCATGTCAACAATTCCAATGTCAGAAGTTATGATGTCAACATTTTTGAAATGTCAGCATGGACTATGTCAGCTTCTGCAGAATATTGACATGTTCACAATGTCGGCATCAATGTTTCAGTCCCCTTCCGGACCATTTTCAAGACTGCCGATAATTAGTGCAGCCGATCTCAAGCCGACAAGTAAATGCCGGTACTTTCTGCTTTGAGAGCGGCTTGTGTGATTGTTGGTGGTCTTGAAATTGTTCCAGAACGGCATCAAAGCATTGACACTTTAGGTGAATATATAATACATAGCCTTCGGTATCCGGTCTGTACGTCAGCCACACTTAGGTTGACAGTAATTAGGTCGACGTGCATTCGGTCGACATGGTCACTAGGTCGACATGGATAAAGGTCGACATGAGGTTTTTTTTTAATTATTTTTAAAACTTTTTCATATGTTACGATCCACGTGGACTACGACTGGGAATAGTAACCCGTGCTGTAGCGGAGCGAGGCACCTTGTCAGCCATGCGAGGGGACACGGTGCACTAACTGGGGTTCCCGGTCACTTTACGAAGAAAACGATAGCAATTTTTTTATTAAAACTCATGTCGACCTTTTTCCATGTCGACCTAATGACCGCGTCTACCTATTTCGGGTGTCGACCTAGTCGCTGTCTACTAATAGTGGTCAACCAAAGTGTGGTCGACCCTATGATCCACACCCTAGCCCATGGGTCTTCAACCTGCGGCCCTCCAGCTGCTGTGGAACTATACATCCCAGCATGCCCTGCCTCAGTTTTAGCATGCCTTAATAGCAAAACTGTGGCAGGGCATGCTGGGATGTGTAGTTTCACAGCACCCGGAGGGCCGCAGGTTGAAGACCCATGCCCTAGCCTTTACTACAGCATGTGATGCAGGTTATACATTTTTCTGGTGGTATTACACTTCCATTCTTTCTTCTCTCTCTCTCACTCTATATCTATCTATATCTATCTATAATATATACACGCTGTCAGGCCTGGTGCAAGCCGCTCAGCAGGGTCTGCAAAAGCAGGGAGGCGCCGGATGGGAGAGGCGCTCTCCTTGCTCTGTTTCTGTCGGCTGCCGCTGCGCCTATCACACTATGACAAACAGCGGCGCCAGCACCTTGAAGCGTGGCATCCAACACCCGGCAAAATCAACCCCCCCCTCTTCGGCTGAGTGTGAGGGCAGTGACGATGAGGGGGAGTTAGAGGGAGGCTGAGGGCAGGGGCTCTGAAGGGGGACTTACAGGGAGGGTGAAGGCAGGAACGCTGAGAGAGAGTTACAAGGAGGGTGAGGGCAGGGACGCTGAGGATGAGTTGGAGGGAGGGTGAGTGCAGGGACGCTGAGGGGGAGTTGGAGGGAAGGTGAGGGCAGGGACGCTGAGGGGGAGTTGGAGGGGGGGTGAGGGCAGGGACGCTGAGGGGGAGTTAGAGGGAGGCTGAGGGCAGGGGCTCTGAAGGGGGACTTACAGGGAAGGTGAGGGCAGGGACGCTGAGGGAGAGTTATAGGAAGGGTGAGGGCAGGGACGCTGAGGGGGAGTTGGAGGGAGGGTGAGGGCAGGGACGCTAAGAGGGAGGGACGCTTATAGGCCCTACACACTTGGCGATATTCTGAAAGATATGAACGATCTCGTTCATAAATGAACGAGAACTCGTTCATATCTTTCAGTGTGGAGACTTAAGCGATGAACGATGCGCGTCCCCGCGCTCGTTCATCGCTGGTCTCCCGTCGGCTGTGCATGCAGGCCAATATGGACGATCTCGTCCATATTTGCCTGCACTTCAATGCAGCCGGGTGACGGGGGGAGTGAAGAAACTTCACTCCCCCCGTCACTGCCCCCCCGCCGCCGGGTCGCTCGTCGGCCGTATCGGCCGTCGGGCACCTCGGCGGCACATCGCCAAGTGAGTAGGGCCCCTTAGAGGGAGGGTAAATTGAAATGAAAAATTAAACAAGAACAACTATGGGTCTCACATATGCCTTGCAACAAAAGACTGTACACATTAATAACAAAACCCCATATTTGTATAAACATAGTCAACATGGCACCCCACAACTGCTTACACAGTACCTAGTAAACGGCTGAGACATACCTCCAGAAGATTTACAGGATTTTCCTCCAGTTTCCCATCCCATAGCAGGAGGTGCAGAGCCGACGGCAGGTAGTAAATGTCCATCTAACGAGAGTGATCAAACAGGGAGACGGGGCGAAATGCCAAAATCTTCCCAGTGAGGAGCCTTGGCCAATCCGCACCTAGGATGTTAACTGGTCCGTGCCTATTCTCCGTCACCTTTGCTCCAGGGCAGTGGGGATTGGGAATACAGGCAGCTCCCAGGGCTGTAGTGTGCTGCTGTCGCTGTGCTGTCCGTGCGGTACGGTGCCCTGGGCCTGCTGCCCTGAGCACCGGCACTGGATGCTCATCATTTTCCGTGGGTGCTACCGGGCCCGAGCATCCACGGAATCGGCACCTATGCCCTACACACACAGCCTGTCCCCCCCCCCCCCCCAGTCCCTACACACACACACAGCCTGCCCCCCAGTCCCTACACACAGACAGCCTGTCCCCCCCCCAGTCCCTACACACACACAGCCTGCCCCCCCCCAGTCCCTACACACACACACACACACACACACACACACACACACACACAGCCTGTTCCCCCCCCAGTCCCCACACACACACACACACACACACACACACACACACACACACACACACACACAGCCTGCCCCCCCCCAGTCCCTACACACACACACACAGCCTGTTCCCCCCCCCCAAGTTGGGCATAACGTCTGGGGAGGCAACAGAAAGCCATGCTGTACCGTTATCACATCATCACCATCTGTACAATAAAGATAATAATAAGAAATTAAATTCATTCAGTAAAAAAAATAAAAAATTTCCATTGGGGTGATTACTTTGTATAGCTTCTGTAATTCATTTAAAAACACAGTCAATATATACCTTTATTATATAAATAGGTATACGGGATCAGTACGTATTACCGCCGGACGTAATCCCGGCGGTCGGAATACCGACACCGGGATCCCGACCGGCACAATCCCGACAGGTGGGTGAGCGCAACCCAGCCCCTTGCGGGCTCGCTGCGCTCCCCACGCTGCGGGCACACTAATTTATTCTCCGTCTATGGGTGTCGTGGACACCCACAGAAGGAGAATATGTCGGGATTCCGTCCTGCGAGATCTTGACCTCATCCCAGGTGTACAAATCATGCTCCCTAATTAGGAATGCTACTGAACAAATCAGAGCATAGTGTAAATTTGTACCAATTATACTGGAAAAATAATAGTGGGAAAAAATGTAGCTGATCAGTCCCATTGATATTAAGGAAACTAACCTGTCTATGATGTAATAAAGGAGCATGCACTGCTGCGATCGCATTGGCAGTGTAAGTGCAGAAATGTGCTGACTCAGCCAATGTCTTGTGTACAAAGATGTCTAGCGTCTCACGTCCACCGCTTGTGTATAAAAGTCTCAACATCAGAAACATTGCAGGTTATTCAGTTCCCGAAGGATCTGCGATGGGTACTTTGTGTATACGTATACGCAGGAGCTATTCTGCGTGTGCACAAATGGGTCCTGCGACATAACGCGCAGTCCGGCATCAGACTAATTGTTAATCTGATGCCAGTTGGGGGAAGGGTGGGGGCAGCAACAGCCTCCGTTTATCCAAATAGTGGTGCGTAGCTGCTGTTTAAGGGGAGGGAAGATGCCAGGAACCTTCGTGGTTGCACAGAGATTTCCTGGCCTCTGCGACGGGCAGCCTGCGTGTCCTTATGGGGGCAGCAAGACACCCGATGGTGAGTGAGTGATCCGATGCTGCGTCCTAGAATGCAGGTTGTATCACTACTGCAGCAGGAGGCGTCTGCTTGTAATAGACACCTCCTGCTGCATTACCATGCAGAGCAACTCCAACCACATCTGAATCAGGCTCTTTGGTCACACATCGGACCTCTGAGCAAGTCAAAGTTGTCACAGGCTGAGCATCTCACCTATGACCCCTGTCACTCTACTGCTCCGAATGAATGTGTTGTGCAGCACTTAAACATGTCGGGAGAACGTTGTCCCGCCCAAACTCCTCACCTTCCTCCCACCCCGTTAACTACCCCAAATGCTGGCTGCCTTTCACTCACCGTATACTCTCTGCGACTGCTGCCGCAAAGCCATCCTGTGCAGTATGGCTAATATATGCGCTGTGGTAATAAATTGCTCCACGGTGTACAAAATTGATATTAACATTACGTGGCCTCTGAATCAGGTCCTCAGGTCTCCTGGAACAAATATCTTGGTTATTGGTTTGAAGTTAGTGGTACGTGCCTTACTTTGTGAAGCATATCTCTGTGTGTGCCTGCTGTTGAAGGATTGAATAGATACTGTAGGTAGTTGTTTTCAAAGTACATGGCTTGCAGACACGGCAGCTCTATCAGACAATATACAAAAGAACAGAAAATTGGCTGTGTTCCCTAATTTTCCGATCACGTAAACACATTGTGCTGCAAACACCCAAGTTAACATCAGTTTAATTATAAGATGCTATATAATATTAATTCACAAATAATTAATATACAAGTCACAATATCAGGAAATGCTCATTTGCAATATATTTGGAACAAAGTGGCTAATTAGATGGAAAATGCACAACGTTTATGAGCTTAATGTCCATCAGTAATGAGTCATTTCAAAATAGAGATTATTTAATTAGGATTGTAAGAGGTACTTATCAGAAGGCAGTAGATCCCTCTGGTCTTTGTACTTGTTTGTATTGCCAGTATAAGTGGCTGAATGCTCCCATGATGAATACACCTTTCTCCTCATATACTTCGGGAAATATGTCTTACTTGCATGAAAGCTACAGAAGTCCAGATTAAGTCCAGCATCTGTTTAGAGTCAAATATCTAGTGTCACGATCCGGGTATCTGGACGCCATTACTTACCCTTCAGATGCCTCCTGAGGCTGGCTCAGCGTTCCAGGACCGGATCCCATCCGTTACACTGATGTCCACATTCCTGCCTCCTCTCCTGTCTCTCTGAGACGCTGTCACAGTAACGCCTTATTACATCTGGCATGGCGTCTCCCGCGGCCTCCGCCGCCGTCCCTGAGCTTCTGCATGCAGAGTGTCAGAGTGGCGATTACGTCAGCCGCGGCCTCCGCTGTGTCCGCGTGGTTGGATGTGCACTTGTCAGCCTGGCGTCTCCTGTCTCCAGTGGCCGGCGCCGCCATTACTGTTTTCATTACCACATGGATTACAAACCAAACTTCCCTCCAAGTGTCTGCATTAGCGCAGCCATCTTGGATTCTGTCAGCTGATCATTTCCTCCAATCTGTTGTCAGTATTGTTAATCTGCATAATTGCCTAGCCAATCCCTTCCTTGCTGCAGGTATAAATACACTGTGCCTGAGCAAGGAAGGCGTCAGTGCTTTGGTTGTCAAACCTAGTTCCTGTTTGTCTCTCTCCTGTGATTGTCTTCCAGGTTCCAGCTCCTGTCTCAAGACTTCCACCATAGAGACCCGCACCAGCATTCCACCTGCGGTGTAGCCTGACTCTCCAATCCATTGTGGATTCATCTGTTTCCAGCTACAACATTACCTGCTTTCAGCTCAGCTTCCAGCAGAGTACAGCTTCTCTTAAAGGGCCGGTGTCCTTTCTACACTTTACCACTCTCCACCGGTATTATTATTTCTCCGCTCTCAAGTTCTACATTTCAGTTCATATTTCATCGCTCCCAAGTTAATTTATTATTTAACTGGTTCCAGCCAGTATTCACTCCGTGCTAACAACAGTCTGGTTCCAGCCAGTATCCACAGCAGCCGTTTTATCTTCAGCAACCCAGCTTTTCCTGGAACACCAGCTGGCACAATCCTGGGTTATCTCCATTGCTACAGTCGGGCCTGGTAAGGACTTTCCATCTAGAAGATTATAAGAACTATCTCACACTACCAGTGCCCTGTGGCTCCTGCCATCCTGTAGTACCCAGGAACTGTATTTATTCTTTGCTGACTTTTACGTTTTCTTTTACTGCTGCTGTGTTGCGGAGTTGTCATAATAAACATCATCATGACTTTTTATCCAAGTTGTCGTGGTCACGCCTTCGGGCAGTTATTATTCATGTTACTTACATGTCCAGGGGTCTGATACAGCCTCCCAGGTTCCGGTACATCTCAGCCCCTACAACTGAGGCTGCCTCCCGTCAGCTCAGGCCCTCAGTTGTGACAGTAAGCACTGACCTAATGAATCCAGCCGGAGACCAGGATCAAGCGGCCAGGCCGATGCAAGAACTGGCAGCCCGACTAGAACATCAGGAGGCTGCACAGGGCCACATCATCCGCTGTCTCCAGGATCTCTCTACTCGGCTGGATGGGATTCAGACAACTCTCCGTGGATCAGGCGCGTCTGGTGCGTCAACCACAGTGACTCCAGCTATAACCCCACCCACCTTACCCATTTCTGCTCCACGTCTTCATCTTCCAACGCCAGCAAAATTTGACGGATCTCCAAGATTCTGCAGGGGATTTCTCAACCAGTGTGAGATTCAGTTTGAGCTACAACCTGGCAATTTTCCCAGTGACCGTACAAAAATTGCCTACATTATTTCTCTTCTCAGTGGCTCAGCCCTTGATTGGGCATCACCGTTATGGGAGAGGTCCGACACCCTGCTATCTTCCTACACTGCCTTCGTGTCAACATTCAGGCGCATCTTCGACGAGCCAGGCCGGGTAACCTCAGCTTCATCCGAGATTCTCCGTTTACGCCAGGGGTCACGTACTGTAGGACAATATCTGATACAGTTCCAGATCCTGGCATCCGAACTGGCATGGAACGACGAGGCCCTGTATGCTGCATTCTGGCATGGCTTATCTGAGCGTATTAAAGATGAGTTAGCTACCAGAGACTTACCTTCTAAGTTAGATGAGCTAATCTCACTCTGCACGAAAGTTGATTTACGTTTCAGAGAGAGAGCAACTGAGCGTGGAAGATCATCTGCTCCAAAATCTTCTGCTCCTCCTCCTCGTCAACTGTCACCATCTAAAGATGAGCCCATGCAACTTGGCCGTTCCCGTTTAACTCCTGCTGAGCGCCGAAGACGTCTCTCCGAGTCTCTCTGTCTCTATTGTGCAGCTCCGTCTCACACCATTAATGCCTGTCCCAAACGTCCGGGAAACTCCAAATCCTAGCTCGCCAAGGAGAGGGCCGGCTAGGAGTAATGATCTCCTCTCCATCTCCTCAAGATTGTAATCTCCCAGTCTCGCTTCAAGTTGCTCAACGTTATCGGAACGTCATTGCCCTCCTTGATTCCGGAGCAGCTGGGAACTTTATTACTGAAGCCTATGTTAAACGGTGGTCCCTACCCACCGAGAGACTTCCTTCGTCCATTTCTTTAACTGCCGTGGATGGCAGCAAAATTTTTGATGCAGTTATTTCTTTAAGGACTCTACCAGTTCGTCTGAGAGTGGGAGTTCTTCATTCCGAACTTATTTCTTTTTTAGTGATTCCAAGAGCCACACATCCTGTGGTCCTGGGCCTTCCATGGCTCCGTCTTCACAATCCTACAATTGATTGGACGACTACGCAAATCCTGGCATGGGGTTCCTCCTGTGCTGAGACATGTTTGTTTAAAGTATTGCCTGTCTGTTCTTCCTCCCCCAGGTCGTCTGATGTTCCACCTCCTCCATATCAAGATTTCACGGATGTGTTCAGTAAAGCTTCTGCTGATATCCTTCCTCCTCATAGAGAATGGGACTGCCCGATTGATCTCGTTCCAGGGAAGGTTCCACCTCGAGGCCGAACTTATCCGTTGTCTCTGCCTGAGACGCATTCTATGGAGGAATATATTAAAGAGAACCTAGCAAAGGGGTTCATTCGACCTTCTTCTTCTCCAGCCGGCGCAGGCTTCTTTTTTGTAAAAAAGAAAGATGGTGGTCTGCGGCCGTGCATCGACTACAGAGGTTTGAACGACATTACCATCAAGAACCGTTATCCTTTACCCCTGATTACTGAGCTCTTTGACAGAGTTAGCGGAGCTACCATCTTTACAAAGCTGGACTTGAGAGGTGCATACAATCTCATCCGGATCCGTGAGGGTGACGAGTGGAAGACCGCCTTTAACACCCGTGACGGACATTATGAGTACCTCGTCATGCCCTTCGGATTGAGCAATGCTCCAGCTGTCTTCCAGCATTTTGTCAATGAGATCTTCAGAGACATTCTATACCGTCATGTCGTGGTCTATCTAGACGATATCCTCATTTTTGCCAACGATTTAGAGGAACATCGTTTTTGGGTTAAAGAGGTTCTGTCCCATCTCCGTGTCAATCATCTCTATTGCAAATTAGAAAAATGCGTCTTTGAAGTCAAGTCCATTCCGTTTCTAGGGTACATTGTGTCCGGTTCCGGACTAGAGATGGATCCTGAGAAACTACAAGCAATCCAAAATTGGCCGGTACCCTTAACCCTCAAAGGGGTCCAGAGGTTCTTAGGGTTCGCCAACTATTACCGAAAGTTTATACGAGACTTTTCCACCATTGTGGCGCCTATTACTGCTTTCACTAAGAAGGGTGCTAACCCGTCCAAGTGGTCTGAAGAAGCCATGCAAGCATTTCATCTTTTAAAACAAAGGTTCATCTCTGCGCCTGTTCTGAAACAGCCTGACATCGACTCTCCTTTCATCTTAGAGGTGGATGCCTCCTCCGTTGGAGTAGGAGCGGTGTTATCTCAGAGGGCTAAAGATGGCCATTTACACCCTTGCAGTTTCTTCTCCCGGAAGTTCTCCCCAGCTGAGCGCAACTATGCCATTGGCGACCAGGAGTTGCTAGCCATCAAGCTCGCTCTAGAAGAGTGGAGGTATCTGTTGGAGGGAGCTTCTCATTCAATCACCATACTTACAGACCACAAGAACCTTTTATATCTGAAAGGCGCACAATGTCTCAACCCTCGTCAGGCCAGATAGGCACTTTTCTTTTCCAGGTTCGACTTTAAACTCCAGTTCTGTCCGGGCTCTCAGAATCGCAAGGCCGATGCCCTTTCCCGCTCATGGGAGCAAGAAAATGAGTCAGAGTCTTCAGACAAGCATCCTATTATAAATCCGTTGGCATTCTCCACGGTAGGGATGGACTCTACGCCCCCATCAGGGAAAAGTTTTGTGAAACCGATGCTAAGGAAGAAGCTCATGCATTGGGCCCATGCTTCCCGTTTTGCCGGACATACAGGTATCCAAAAAACCCTGGAGTTTATCTCTAGGTCCTATTGGTGGCCAACTCTGAAAAAGGACGTCTTGGAGTTTATTGCATCTTGCCCAAAGTGTGCTCAGCATAAGGTATCCCGCCAGTCGCCTGCGGGGCAACTGGTTCCACTATCTGTTCCCCGTCGACCTTGGACCCATTTGTCGATGGATTTTATTACAGATTTACCCATGTGCAACAAGTTCAATACCATCTGGGTGGTAGTTGACCGGTTCACCAAGATGGCACACTTCATTCCTCTCACCGGTCTTCCGTCAGCTTCCAAGTTGGCTCAAGTATTCATACAAGAGATCTTCCGACTCCACGGTCTTCCTGAAGAAATTATCTCAGATCGAGGAGTTCAATTCACAGCCAAATTCTGGCGAAGTTTATGTCAAGTCCTCCAAGTCAAGCTAAAGTTTTCCACGGCTTACCATCCTCAGACCAATGGTCAAACCGAGAGGGTGAATCAGGACTTGGAGGCCTTCCTCCGCATCTATGTGTCCTCCTCTCAAGATGACTGGGTTCAATTACTTCCCTGGGCCGAGTTCTGTCATAACAACCAGTATCATTCTTCATCTGCTTCAACACCATTCTTCACTAACTTTGGATTCCACCCTAAAGTCCCTGAGTTCCAACCGCTTCCAGCAACTTCTGTTCCCGCAGTGGATATCACCTTGCATCAGTTTGCCAATATCTGGAAGAGCGTACGATCAGCTCTGCTCAAGGCATCGTTCAGGTACAAGAAGTTTGCGGATAAGAAGCGTCGAGCAGTTCCTGCTCTCAAGGTGGGTGATCGGGTATGGTTATCCACGAAGAATTTGAGGTTAAGAGTTCCCAGTATGAAGTTTGCACCTCGCTATATCGGTCCTTTCAAGATTGAACAAGTCATCAATCCTGTTGCTTACAGACTCCAGTTGCCTCCCTTCTTAAAAATACCCAGGACATTCCATGTTTCCCTGTTGAAACCGCTGATCCTGAATCGGTTTCATTCCTCACTTCCTCCAACTCCGAAAGTCCAAACTCAACGAGGCGTTGAGTATGAAGTGGCCAAGATCCTGGACTCACGTCACCGTTACGGTCAACTACAGTATCTTATTGACTGGAAGGGTTACGGCCCTGAGGAACGCTCATGGACCAATGCTTCTGATGTCCATGCTCCTGCCTTGGTCCGGAGATTCCATTCCAAGTTTCCTCAAAAGCCAAAGAAGTGTCCTGGGGCCACTCCTAAAGGGGGGGGTGCTGTCACGATCCGGGTATCTGGACGCCATTACTTACCCTTCAGATGCCTCCTGAGGCTGGCTCAGCGTTCCAGGACCGGATCCCATCCGTTACACTGATGTCCACATTCCTGCCTCCTCTCCTGTCTCTCTGAGACGCTGTCACAGTAACGCCTTATTACATCTGGCATGGCGTCTCCCGCGGCCTCCGCCGCCGTCCCTGAGCTTCTGCATGCAGAGTGTCAGAGTGGCGATTACGTCAGCCGCGGCCTCCGCTTTGTCCGCGTGGTTGGATGTGCACTTGTCAGCCTGGCGTCTCCTGTCTCCAGTGGCCGGCGCCGCCATTACTGTTTTCATTACCACATGGATTACAAACCAAACTTCCCTCCAAGTGTCTGCATGGGCGCAGCCATCTTGGATTCTGTCAGCTGATCATTTCCTCCAATCTGTTGTCATTATTGTTAATCTGCATAATTGCCTAGCCAATCCGTTCCTTGCTGCAGGTATAAATACACTGTGCCTGAGCAAGGAAGGCGTCAGTGCTTTGGTTGTCAAACCTAGTTCCTGTTTGTCTCTCTCCTGTGATTGTCTTCCAGGTTCCAGCTCCTGTCTCAAGACTTCCACCATAGAGACCCGCACCAGCATTCCACCTGCGGTGTAGCCTGACTCTCCAATCCATTGTGGATTCATCTGTTTCCAGCTACAACATTACCTGCTTTCAGCTCAGCTTCCAGCAGAGTACAGCTTCTCTTAAAGGGCCGGTGTCCTTTCTACACTTTACCACTCTCCACCGGTATTATTATTTCTCCGCTCTCAAGTTCTACATTTCAGTTCATATTTCATCGCTCCCAAGTTCATTTATTATTTAACTGGTTCCAGCCAGTATTCACTCCGTGCTAACAACAGTCTGGTTCCAGCCAGTATCCACAGCAGCCGTTTTATCTTCAGCAACCCAGCTTTTCCTGGAACACCAGCTGGCACAATCCTGGGTTATCTCCATTGCTACAGTCGGGCCTGGTAAGGACTTTCCATCTAGAAGATTATAAGAACTATCTCACACTACCAGTGCCCTGTGGCTCCTGCCATCCTGTAGTACCCAGGAACTGTATTTATTCTTTGCTGACTTTTACGTTTTCTTTTACTGTTGCTGTGTTGCGGAGTTGTCATAATAAACATCATTGACTTTTATCCAAGTTGTCGTGGTCACGCCTTCGGGCAGTTATTATTCATGTTACTTACATGTCCAGGGGTCTGATACAGCCTCCCAGGTTCCGGTACATCTCAGCCCCTACAACTGAGGCTGCCTCCCGTCAGCTCAGGCCCTCAGTTGTGACATCTAGTAGTAAAGGCCTTGACATGTTTCAATCTCACTATGGGGCAGATGTATTAAGCCTGGAGACCTCTTCTGGGTCGCCGGTATAGTACATACACACTATGCGATATAGCATAGTGACGTCATGCCACGGCTGGCCCGGGCATGCAGCATCTGACTATATAGTCAGATTTAGCTGCATGTACTGGTGACAGCAGGTGTTCGTTAACGACCCCTGGGAACGCGCATCGGCCATCGCGGTAGCATACACACTGGGCGATATTGTAAACAATATCGCTCAGGAGGGTAAAAATTTGCGATATTGTTTATAAAATCGCCTACTGTGTACCCACCATAAGTCTCTCTGACTGATTAAAACTTGCAAGTGCAGCAGACCACATGTACTCCTGTAAAAGAGAATTACTAAATGCAATAAGGCAGAGCAATTCTCAGTGATCAATAAGTGATCAATAAACATTACTAACCAGTGCACTAGTAATATTAATTCTGGTTTGCATGTGAAATTATTATTATTATTTTTTTTTTTTATATGGTGCCACAAGGGATCTACAGTGCCCATTACACAGTACATAATCAAATGAGCAAACAAGAAAACAGCACTTACAGTTCAAGACAATATAGGACAATATAGGACAGGTATGGAAAACCAGGGGTTAGGTGCCATCAAAGGGAGTATGGAGTATAAGTGTAAGTAAGAAAAGGAAAGGCACATGAGGAAAGAAGGCCCTGCTCTTGTGAGCTTACAATCTAAAAGGTAAAGGGCTGACACAGAAGGGGTAGACAGTGAGCATAGTCAAGAGGGTTAGGAGGAGAGTTGGCTGAGTTTGGTGAAGAAGTGGGTCTTGAGAGCCCATTTGAAGTTTTGTAGAGAGGTGGAGAGCCTGATGGGGAGAGGTAGAGAGTTCCAGAGATAGGGAGCAGTACAAGCAAAATCTTGTAGGTAAGAGTGGGAGGAGGTAATCAGTTGTCAGGAGAGGCGGCATGCATTAGCAGAGCGAAGAGGACGGATGGGAATGTAAAGAAGGAGAAGTGTGGGGGAGGGCTTTGTAGCTGAGTGTGAGAAGCTTGAATTGGATTCTGAATGGGAAGGGTAACCAGTGGAGATACTGCAAGAGAGGGGAGGTGGATGTAGTACATTTGGTGAGGAAGATGAGACGGGCAGCAGCACTGAGGATAGCTTGGAGTGGAGAGAGGCAATTTTCAGGGAGGTCAGATAAGAGGAGATTGCAGTAGCCCAATCTGGAGATGACCAGTGAGTGGATGAGAGTCTTAGTAGCATCCTGAGTGAGAAAGGGTCTGATCCTTGAGATGTTTTTGAGATGGAAATGGCAGGTTTGTGAGAGGTACTGAATATGTGGTTTGATGGAGAGGGGGAAGTCAAGGATTACTCCAAGACAGCGCACTTGGGGGATAGAAGAGATAGTGCCATCAATGGATAATGAAATTGTGGGAGGTGAGGTTATGCGGGAGGGAGGGAGGGAGGGAAGATGATCAGCTCAGTCTAAGACATGTTAAGTTTAAGAAAGTTCTGGGACATCCAGGAAGAGATAGCAGAGAGACAGTTGGATATACGAGTGAGGAGAGCAGGGGAGAGGTCAGGAGAGGACAGGTAGATTTGAGTATCATCAGTGTAGAGATGATATTGGAAGTCAAAAGAGCTAATGAGCTTACCTAATGATGTGTAGAGACAAAAAAGGAGAGACCCAAGAACAGAACCTTGATGGACACCTACTGGTAGAGGAAGTGGTGGGGAGGTGGAGTCATGAGAGGAGACAGAGATGATTGTAGACAATATGTTCAAGGAGTTTGAAGGCAAAAGGGAGGAAAGAGATGGGTCAGTAGTTGGAGAGAGTGGTAGGATCAAGGGTAGGTTTTTTTAAGAATGGGGGAGACAAGTGCATGCTTGAAGGCAGAGGGGACAGTGCCTGATGAGAGTGAGAGATTAAGTAGATGGGCAAGATGGGAACAGGCGGAAGAAGAGAGGAAATGGAGAAGGTGGGAGGGAAAAGAGTCAAGTCGGGAGGTGGAGTGAGGAGATGACCGGATGAGGACCATGACTTCCTCTCCGGATACAGGGAGAAAGATGTTAGAGTTGGCAGGAGGGAAGGAGAGAAGGGTCAGGGAATGGAGGAGGTGGTTTGTTCAGGTTCTGGTGGGATGTTATGTCCTGACGAATGGAGTAAATTTTGGATGTGAAGTAGGTAGCAGAGTCAAGAGCAGAGAATGAAGAGGGGAGTTGAGGTGGGGGTGGACAGAGGAGCAAGTTTACAGTGTCAAAGAGGCGCTGGGGGTTTGAGGATTGGGAAGAGATGAGGTTTTTGAAGTATAATTGTTTAGAGAGGGAAAGGGCAGCAAAGTAGGATGAGCGCATACATTTGTGGAGGAAGTCTTAGAGCGTGATTTCCTCCACTGACGCTCAGTGGTACGTGAGCATTTTTGCAGATATCTGGTGCGTTTGGTGTGCCAGGGTTGAGATGTCGATCTGCGAGGGTGAATAGTGGTCAGTGGGGCGATAAGAGTCAAGAGTAGAGGTAAGGGATGCATTGTATAGGGAAGTAGCTTGCTCAGGGCAGGAGAGAGAGAATAGGAGAGAGGAGTGAGTCAAACAGGGATGATAGGGAAGTGGTATCAATAGCCTCAATGTTACGCTTAGTGATGGTAGTCTTAGGAGTTAGAGATGGAGAAGCATAGAGAGATAGGTTAAAAGTGAACAGGTGATGGTTAGAGAGGGGAAACAGGGAGTTGGAGAAATCAGAAAGAACACAGTGATGAGTGAAGACCAGATCCAGTGAGCTCCCATTCACAGGGCGAGGCAAGTGATTTTGTGGGGTTATCAATAGAGATGTTGATAATGGAGGGAATGTCAGAAGAGAGGAAGTGAGGAAGCCAGGAGGCAACGTTGTCAAGGAATTTGGAGGGCATGACAGCTGCTCAAAGATGTCAGGTTGAAAGAGGTGCATAGCATGGTTCTTGGGCTATGAGTTGGTGTGAGTAGCTAGAGGGTAGTAGGAGCCCAACAACACCACCACCGTGGCGACCCCCAGGTCGGGGTGTGTGTGAGAACATGAGCCCCCCAGCAGAGAGAGCAGCAGGAGAAACTGTGGCAGAGGGTTTAATCCAGGTTTAAGTAATGGCTGGGAGATGCAGGGAATTGGAGATGAAAAGTGGGGACCAGTTTATTACAGACAGATCTGGCATACCAGAGGGCACAGGATAGAGGGAGAGAGTCAGAAGGATTAATGTGAAGGATTTTATCAGGGTTGCTGTAGCAATGAGGTGAGATGGATTTAGAAGGCAGTGATACAGAGGATGTAGTGAGGGTGCATAGTGAGATGAGGGAAGGTATGGAGAGGAGGGAGGAAACAGGGCTGAGTGGTGGAGGATTGGGCCCAAGGTAGGGTAGAGGTTAATGACAGTTGGGGTGACAGGGGACGAGTGGGAAGGAAGCAGTGGGGTGGATGGGAGACAGAGGAGGGGAGAGAGGAGGAGATGTAGGAGACTGGGAGAAGGATAGAGGTGGGAGCAGGAGACAGAGAAAAGGATAGGGTAGACAAGGGGGTAAATTTACTAAGATGGGAGTTCTATTTAAGATGGGATGTTGCCCATAGCAACCAATCAGATTCTACTTCTCATTTATCTAGCACCTTCTAGAAGATAATACCTGGAATCTGATTGGTTGCTATGGGCAACATCCCATCTTAAATAGAACTCCCATCTTAGTAAATTTACCCCAAGGAGTGTTAGCGACAGGCTGGACATGCTGTTGTATGGATGAGGTAAATAGGATTATAAGTGTGGAAATAGGAGTGGTGGTTGTATGATGAACAGAGCAGTAGGATTGCGGAAATACAGGTGAAAGGACAGTGTTGGAAGTGTTCAGTGGCAGTAATTTGTTTAATTTATGTAGTTGCAGAAATTGAAGTTGAAGGAGGTATTAGAAACGAGAGGACATGTGAGGGTAGGCAAAAAAAACGCAAGGGAAAATCAGACTGAATTTGCAAGAATGTAAAGAGTAAATGGTATAGGTTCAGCATGTGTATGAAGATGTTTGTGAATACTGCAAATAAACATACAAGTAACTGAAGGGGAAATGGAAAGTTGTAGATGCGTCAATAACATGGATATACAGTGCTCATTGTCCAGGTTACATAGACAGTAGTTGTTTGGCGTTGTGAGAAGGTGAACTCCCAATTGTGTCAATTAAGATCTATATGATCCTGATTATGAATAGAAACTTGATCTAACAAATGTTCATTTCTACAAATGGGTTGCATAGTGTTCAAAGAGTGACAGTTGGAGGAAGATAAAAATGTACATACAATTGATGTTGGTAAGTAGGTCATCTGTTGCTGTATGTGTTGTCAGATGTTTTCTTTCAGTTTTTGTCCAGTTTAAGTGCAGGCTAAGTCAGGCGTTGATATTAAAATGATTTTTCTTCACCCTTTGAGCCTACACCCTTCGAGTCCTGCACCCTGGATCAATCAGCCAGGCTAATCAATCAGCCTACTATACTCTAACATGAACTAATACAAACATGTGTAAGGTATAGGTTTACTGATTAAAACCCCACCCATTGCCCAACACCCACTGGTGGGCTATAAAATCTAAAACAAACAAATACTGATAGGGGAGGAGGCCATCACAAATTCCCCAAATATCTAACAATTAAACAGGCTAAAGTCTGCTACTAATAATGAGTCCACTTTACCTAAGCAATACAGACAGAGCTATGCAATAGTATCCTAGTTCACAGTGCAGCTGGTGAGAGTTGTAGTAATTGTTCTGTTTACCTGTAGGTGAGAGAATAAGATGATGGGGTAAGATTGCAGTCCTTTGCCTACTGTGTTTCCATCCAGGCTAAGTCAGGCTTTGATATTAAAATTATTTTTCTTCACCCATAGAGCCTACACCCTTAGAGTCCTGCACCCTTAGAGCCTACACCCTTAGAGTCCTGCACCCTGGATCAATCAGCCAGGCTAATCAATCAGCCTACTATACTCTAATAAATGTCACACTAATAGAATTTTACTACGGAATAAGTAGTTTGGCAGATGAGAAAAGTTCCAGCAGAATGCATTATCACATGTCGCATATCTGTATTTGTGGTTTTGCACAGTCGACAATTGACTTATCCTCCTGTGTGCTATAAGTATGATTAGCAAGTGGTCAAATCAGTTACAAACCAAATATTTAGCAGAAAACTGAACATTTCACTCACCTGTAATTTTGATATACTGTACCAAATAAAGATAAATACAGTTGTATGACTTTCAGTTAATATACTTATTATTTTTGTGCTAGTCCCGCATATCTTGGAATACACTGTAGAATAAATCTATTAGGCCAGTTATTCTCAAACTATGTACCATGGCACCCTGGGGTGCAGCGAGGCTCTTGCAGGGGTCCCTTGGATTGGTGGTCCAGGACCAATTCAAATTATTTATGGTCAATGTAATAGGCAATAGTGCTGGTGGCTGTCAGTTATAAAATATGTGGGCAAACAATCAAATCTTGTCACTCACCACACAACTGAACCTAAGGGTAACATATAAACCCAATTCATTGAATTTTATATTTCTTTCTAAATTGTTCAATAGATATATATATAGTGGTAGATGCTCAATTAGCTTAGTGATATCACTCAGGTGCTTGCAAGGGTGGGGTATTTCTAAGCAAGAAAAAAAGCATTTTGTTTCCCCCAGCACCCTGAATGATAACAGTAACCAGATTTAAATCCTACACAATATTAGAATTCAGTGATTTTGGTTACATATATTTGTGCAAATGTATGAATAAGCCCCAAAGCCGCGTCAAGGCATCTCTGTATATTGGGGTTCCTAGCACTATATCTAGGTGCAGGGTGCGGCACCCCAAAAATCAGTGTAAGCCAGAAAGCCCAGGGCAGCATACCAGTGAAAAAACTGTAGTGTTAATAAATTAGTGTTAGGAAGCCGAAGCTATATACAGAAAGTGATACAAAAATAATGAGATGTAATTAAAGTAAAGAAATAGTGTTAGTGAAGAAATTAGTAAGTGATAAGTGTTAATAGAATGTAAAGGTATGCCACACTAGAGCCATCCAGCCCAGCCAATCCAGGTGCACCGCACCCCACACCTCCATTACCCCAATCTGGGTCTATGATTAACCAGCAAGGAGCCACATGATAATGGCTCCTTACTTCATATATCTAAGCTAAGAGCTACCTACCTTGGAGCAACCCCATAGTGCTCCATATGGCATATCCTCCTAATGCAGGATCCTATCGGCCTCTCACAACAGACATATATAGTGGTAGATGCTCAGTTATCTTAGTGATACCACTCAGGTGCTTGCAAGGGAGGGGTATTTCTAAGCAAGAAAAAAAAGGAATTTTGGGACAGATGTATTAACCTGGAGAAGGCATTAGGAAGTGATACACCAGTGATAAATGCAAGGTGATAATGCACCAGCCAATCAGCTCCAATATGTAAATGAGCAGGTAGGAGTTGATTGGCTGGTGTGTTTATCACCTTGTATTTATCACTGGTTTATCACTTCCTTATGCTTTCTCCAGGTTAATACATCTGCCCCATAGTTTCCCCCAGCATCCTGAATGATAACGGTAACCAGATTTAAATCCTACACAATATTAGAATTCAGAGATCTTGGTTACATATATTTGCGCAAATGTATGAATAAGCCCCCAAGCTGCGTCAAGGCCTCTCTGTATATTGGGGGTCCCTAGCGCTATATCTAGGTGCAGGGTGCGGCACCCCAAAACTCAGTGTAAGCCAGAAAGCCCAGGGCAGCATACCAGTGATTTCTCAATATAAACTTTTGGCTCAGGGGTGCTGTGAAAAAAATTCTGATGTTCCAGGGCACCATGATTTAAAAAAGTTTGAGAACCATTGTATTAGACTATGTAATAGTCACAAATAGATCAAACTATTTTCTTTTTTAGACAATGATAGACTAATGAGAAATGCACTTACAGTCAATTATAGGCTGTTTCCCATCAGCCAGCGTATACAAGATAAAGCATCGTAGTTCAAAAGGTTTCCTTTTCATCAGGCTGTTGGAACAAGTACAGTAAATGCGGAGGAGTGTGATGTCAATGGGTTATAAAGCTGCAAGAAAACACTTTCTGTAGGTGCATAAAATTGATTGTAGAATACAAAACACAATACAGGTACAGTAGAAGCAAAATTTACAAGTCAATGCAAACAACATACTGTTTACATGACAATGATCAGGTTTGACACTTTCAATATTAGTAACATTCAGTCTCATATAGAAAATATGATATCATTTAATGGTTACTGAAGTAGATTAAAAAACTGTTCAGTATGATTTATAATAAATAGCTTGGATTCTGTATTTCTATGATAACCTTCATGGCAGTTGCTAGAATATTAGAACATTTAGGTGTAATTGGGGTTGAATAGGCATTTGATTACTCCCCCCTGGCAGTGAAGCTGTTACTTTTGGATTTCCTTGTGATATTTTCCTGTAGCTTTAAATGGCTAGCGCTAATCTAATTTTCTTTTTCAATGTACAATATAACTTAGGTTATAGGACACGAAAAACCACGTCTCTGTTTTATTCTCGCCTGGTGCAAGTGTTCAGTGAATATGACCGTTTGGTAAAAGATGACCACCATTTACAGTGTGTTTCACAACCCTTATCTGTACCTCTAATGCAATTGTCAGCTGTGTATATATTTAAAGATTGTTATTGTCTTGAAATGTATTCCACTGCTTAGAGCAGAAAGTAACAAGCTCCATAATAAGCAGCCACATGCTGTATATATTTACTGCTCTGTATCGAGGCAATGTATTCACACTAGAACATCTCATCCCAGCCACAATGATTGACAAAGACATTTCCTGCCATTTCCTGTCTGGGTTTGCAGTAGCTATTTCATTTCATCTGTATGAATTGTCTTAAATATGCAGAAAGCAATGGTGCAGCAGGCACTTGAACAACTCAATGAGAATGAAGAAATCCTGCAGGAGCTGAATAGCATGATAAAATATACCATTTCTACAGACTGAATTTCAAGAGACTTTGCTACTGTTACTTTCTATAATCTAAAGGTTATTATTCTGTTTAGAGCGCCAGTAATTGATGGAGGGTCATGGTCTAGTATTCTGTTTTGTAAAATATCACAGTAAGCCTTCAGGTAGTCTGGTAGTTTTTTCCAGTTTCTCTTGTTGTCCCACTTTGTTTAGTACATCTTGATAAATATTGTGCAATGGCGTTTAAAGCAGTTAGGCAGGTGCCAATGGATTGGAATGTCACAAGCACAAGTGTGAGTGTATCGGGAATGTGGCTGGAGATATCAGTCTAGAGCAGAGGTTCCCAAACATGGTCCTCAAGGCACCCCGACAGTCCAGGATTTAGGTATATCCATGGCTTAGCACAGATGGTTAAATCAAATTGACTTTGGTGCTAATTAAGTCACCTGTGACCAAGCATGGATACATTTAAAACCTGGACTGTTAGGCTTCCTTGAGGACCACGTTTGGGAACCTCTGGTCTAGAGTCATAGGTATATTCACTATGAACTGCACAAATAACATCCAGCTAATGGTGGTCTGTACAGTAGACTACTGTACGTTAGACTGATGATCTTCCTGATGAAGGAATGTTTGGCCGATACGCGTAGAAGAGAACGCAACACAGTACGTATAGTGCAATAGATCCGGCAACATACCTGCACATCCGATTATTAAGAATATCTTGGTACAACAAACAAGTTTCCTCTCCCCCAGCAGAGTTGAGTGGCCATGTAGCAGCTGAATACCGATATGAGCCGCCACCTAACCAGACCTAGCGTCTCCGGAGGTGTGAGAGCTCCTTGGCATCTCTGTCAGCGCACAAGGTGAAAAGGACGCTGACGTGAGAGTCCAGCATCGACAGTCAGCAGGACGTGGACCAGGGACCGGAGATTGGACACCAGCACTCATCAACGCCGGAAGGGTAAGTTGTGCACCTGAGAGAGTTCGCGATGCCGGACCCCCCAGAATACAGCAACCCCACCGCGTGTGACCTTTTTTTTGTTTTTTTGATATTTAGTGTTTGTTTTTCATTCATTTGCCTATTTGCATCTTAATATGACAATCAGTGGCAGGTCACCATTCTACATACTGTATATTGCCGATTCCATACGGTAGCAGCCGGACAGAAGATATTAATCTCACACGGTATTGTTTCCTCTCCTGGGATATCCATTCAATGAAGGATACTTTAATCACAATATATCTCTACCTGAATTGAACTACAAACTAAAGGTATCCGGACTCCAGGTCGACAACAAAAAGGTCGACACACCTTATGTCGACGCCAATTGGTCGACACACCTTAGGTCGACATGGACAAAATGTCGACATGGAAAAAGGTCGGCATGAGTTTTTCACAATTTTTTTCTTTTTTGGAACCTTTTCATACTTAGCGATCCACGTGGACTACGATAGGAACGGTAATCTGTGCCGACCGAAGCGGAGCGGAGCGAAGGCACCATGCCCGAAGCATGGCGAGCGAAGCGAGCCATGCGAGGGGACGCGGTGCACTAATTGGGGTTCCCGGTCACTCTACGAAGAAAACTACACCAAAAAACCCATAAAAAACTCATGTCGACCTTTTCCCATGTCGACCTTTTGTCCATGTCGACCCTTTGTCCATGTCGACCTAAGGTGTGTCGACCTAAGGTGTGTCAACCTTTTTGTTGTCGACCTGGAGTCCCAGACCCAACGCGCGTCGGGAGCGTTTTTGGAGCGGTTGCGTGGCGTCAAATGCAGCCACTCCAATAAAAAAAGGCCAGGCTGCGTTGGTAGGGGTCGACCTTAAACCAATGCGTCCGCAATTTAATTGCGGACGCATCGTAGGGTGGCGTCACACACATGCAGGGTGCCCTTGCCCTGTGTTGAGCGGTCCCCAGCATGTGAGTAGATGGACACAGATCTCGCTGCCGGAAGCAAGATCTGTGTCCATCTCTGAAGAACCCCCTTAAGGCCTGTACACACTGGTCGATATATCGGCCGTTCTCCTGAACGGCCGATATATCGCGGGACCGTTGGCCAGTGTGTACGGCCGATACGTCTGTGAACTCCGTCGTTCACAGACGTATCGCGTCGGCCGCGCAGCACAGCCGACGGCCAATATATCTACCGATATATTGGCGCGTACACATGCTGCGGCGGCCGGCGGTGATTGACAGGTGAACTGGGCGGGCGTGTGTTCACGCCCGCCCAGTTCATGACGTCAGTCCCCGACGGATCGAGCAGTGTGTATGCTGAACACACTGCTCGATCAGTCCATAGATATATCTGCAGATCAATTGATCTGCAGATATATCTGTTAGTGTGTACCCACCTTTAGTCTTTGCCAATTAGATGTAATAGGATGATTCTCCAGAAAGTGAACATAAAGTCCTGTGCATCACACACATTTCACACACACACTTGGTATTTTGGAGAAGTATGTAGTTTGAAATTCTGTAGCTGTCCCGTGCATCATGGAGAATCGCCCAATAGTTAAATAGCCTGCCCATTGTGTTCCTAATAAACCAGTTTTATTATTATTATTATGCTGGTGGTCAGTACTCAGTGGTAAGAAGTTGCATGTTGATGTGGTATTTTCAGTTTTAGGGGTCTGTTTATTAAAAGGAAATTAACGCTTTCTCTTGTGAAAACAGTAGATCATACCAGAAAAACTATTTGCCAGGTTAGCTGTGCATGGGGATGTCTGTTTAAGAAATGCCACAAATGGTACAAGTAGTGTCACAATCCTCTAATCACTATCACCATTTCACAATACTGCAGTTATTGTTTTTTAATGAAAGTGGAATCGGGGGGCATCCTTTCTCTTAAACAGTCATGGTTCATGCATACGCAGACGCGTGCCGGACTGGCCAGCAAAGCGATAAGACTGCTTATTTTATCGTCATATGATAAATAGCCCCTTTAGACAGTTTGCTTCTCCACGCAGCCAGGTGCAATTCTGATTGTAGAGACGTCTCCTGGCAGAGGCAATTATGTGTGCACCGTGAGGTATCCAGGCGCTCCTGTGCAAAGCATGGCATTTTGTGGTGCTGAACGTCGCTGATTGCCTCCTACATTTACATGACTAAATCTGGAAAACAAAAACAACTACAACAGTATCAAAACGAGGTGTAAGTTAGTTGGACTTTGCTGATTTTGTGAAAGTAAATGCACATCAATAGTTTATAACAGTGGAAAGAGATGCCTCCCCCAGTGTTAATGCAATGTGCTTTTGGATTAATGAGCACAGAGTTTACAAGTGAAATGATGATTTCTTCAGCTGAGCAAAATGTTATCTTGCAGTGCGAGGTATTGGGCGGGTCAGAGTGTTCCTATATGAGCGCAGGCTAGGCAGGTATTCTTTGCACAGGCATAGATACTATCTAATAGTGCATGTCAGTTATCTCAGCAAGCTGTCTCTACTGCACCAACCATTGTACATTACTTTCTATAAATATCATTTCTGACGCTTCAGAACTTTGGGCCTGCAGTACAAATGGCATTTTGTGACTGCTACCTAATAATAATGAATTTGAGGACTAAGGGCCTGATTTAGAGGTGAATGCAGTAAAAGATGCAGCAGTGCTGTAAAAAGATGCTAATTTTGCAGGACGCGTCTGAGGGAAAAAGATGTCTCCTGCCGACATCACAAGTCTAAATGCTGTGACTGCATCGGATCATCTGCAGAACCATCGGCCATCTGAACTTACTCAGGTCGGCACTTGCAGCTCTGTAGCTGTGGTCAGGAAGTCCATGGCTTCATCTTTCCCAGAAAATGGCAGAAACATGCCCCTGTTTTTTCGGAACACTGCCCAGTGCCTTACCCACCCCGCCCCAAATAGGCACAACCTGTCAATCAAGCTGCAGCTCAGGGCGGATCACATGCAACGATGCAGGACCCGTTCTGCACATGCGCAGAATGGGTCCTGCGCAGGAGCACCACCGTCGAAGATGTATGCAAACCATCGGGTTTGTGTACATCTCTGAAGTATTCATCAAGATCGCAGGTACAAGGACATAGTGTGAGTGCAGGTTTTCCTCATGTTTGTGGGACAAGATTATTTAAATGCGTTTCAAGGAATGAAAAATTTTGCAAAAAAAAAAAATCTACAATTTTTATGCTGCATGATTTCTTCACTGCATGAGGCAATGGAATATCTTCCAATCTCCTGGAAATAGGGGATTATGGGACGGCACTCCGGGTCACTGAAATCAGGGCTGTCATGCCAAAATCGGGATGCTCCGGAGGTACGCAGTAGCCACTGGAAGCATATTATGTTATTCAGTCTTTATATTATATTATTATATTATCACTCTGATGCTTCAAACTACTACACTACATCTTATATTTCTGGATGAAACTGTGAGAAAGTAGACTTGTCCATGGGGAGTCTGAGTGACAGCTGTTCCATGCTGATATTTCATGGTGCATCTGAACCAGTTCATAAAGGCACTGGAACGTAACATTATGAATCTATTCCATTGATTCTCACTAGGGTTTTATTTCTCCATTTTCTTTTTTGTTCATCTTGAATATATGTTTGATTACTTGCATAGAAGCAGCATTATCATTGCAGCCAATGCTCTCCTTTGTGATTGCCTGCTTTTCTTCTGATGGTACAATCGATATTGAAAAGGTACATTTGCTTTGCATGGTTAATGGAAACCATGACAGGCTAATGCTCATGATATGCTTGCACACTGCAATTGTGTCTAAATGAAAAGGCAAGAGGCTTGTCCAGATCATTTTTACAATTATGTTATATCTGCTGATTTTTTTTTGTCTAGAAAATACAGTTCTTTTTTGAGTGTAAATGTCTGGACATGTTTCAGGCTGATATATTTATTTAAATGGTTTAGGAAAATTATAAATGAGATGGGAAAACATATCTGATGATAAAATATTTGTTTACAGAACTGATATTGACATCATAGGTATCCAGATGATGTCATAGCCGTGCCTGCAACAAAGAGCATTACATTTAAAAATACAAATTAAACCAGTGTCCTTTACAAATTGGAGTAAGATACATTTTGTTGAGTCATTTTATTATTTCAAAACTATCTTTGAGTGATATGAATTGTGACGTGCTGTTTGTACAATTCAAAAGGAACTTGCACATATGGAAACCCTGTTTGTAATACTGTAGTTAAAATTAATAAAATATTCTGCAGAGTATCTGTGGAGACCCAAGAACCCAATATCATATTATAATGATTAGCAATATTGGCTGACATCTCGTGCAGACTGGCAGTAGCACAGTACTGCAGTGATGTTTATGTTTAGTCTGGATACTGCCAAAAATTGATGGATGACGTGAGTAGTAAATGAGCCACTTTTCTAACATCGGTTTGGGTACAGATTTATACACATCCCACAACATCTGTCCAGGAAATATTCCAAAATAGTAGGAGCTTTGTGAAACAATAGAAGTAATAAAAACACCCATCCGTTTACCATTAAAACCACCTGCTTAATATTGTGTAGGTTCCCCACGTGCTGACAAAACAGTTCTGACCCATTGAGATAAAGTATGGACTCCTGAAGCATACTTGCCTACTCTTCCAGAAGGTGCAGGAGACTTATGATTTTTTGAGTAGTCCCCCGAACCCTCGGAAGAGTGGGTGGATTTCCTGCATCCCACCCACTTCCTAGTGAAGTGGGCAATCGGAAGCGAATTCCAGAATAGTGGGTCCGTTGGGGGGGGGGGGGGGGGCTAAAATGGCACAAATGATGTGAAGAACCCAACCCCACCACCAAGAATGGTTAGCTGGCTCTCCTCTCCTGGAAAGGAGAAACTAAAAGTTGGCAGGTATGCTCTGAAGGTGTTCTGTAGTATCTGGCACCAATATATTAGCAGCATCCAGCAAGTTACGAGGTAAGGCATCAGTAGCTCAGACTTGGCGAATGTGTCATGTTCCTCAAACCATTCCTGAACAATTTTTTTTGCTGAAATAGTCCAGTGCTGTCAAAGAATACTGTTAATATGAAAAGTTGTAATTGGTCTGCAACAATGTTGAGTTAGGTGGTACATGTAAATGTAACATCCACATGAATAACCAGGATCCCAGAAAAACACTGCCCACAGCATCACACACACATCCACCAGCTTGCCTCCTTCCCATAGTGCATCCTTGTTCCATCTTCTCCCCAGGTAAACGACGCACAAGGCCAGTGGACAGGGGCCAGCATGGGCAATCTGACCGGCCTGTGGCTACTCATCTGCATGCGCAACAAGATGAGGTGCACTGTCTGCTCTGACACCCTTTTATCATAGCCAGCATTAAGAATTTGTGCTACAGTAGCTCTTCAATGGGATCAGGCCAGGCAGGCTAGCCTTCGCTCCCCATTCACATCAGTGAGCCTTGGTTGTCCATGACTCTGTCGGTTCACCAGTTGTCCTTGCTTTTACCACTTTTGGTAGGTACTAACCACTATATACAAGGAACAATTGTCTAGCCATCACAATTTGGCATGTGTCAATGTTAACTAACATATATTTAGGTGCAAAACATATGTTAATGCTGCTCCAAGAAAGTAACTCTAAATTACTTCAGTATAGACATTATTATAAAAGGTGATTTTAAACCTTTAAAAGAGAGCACGCTTATCACATTTGAAAACTTTTCAGTGTTGCTCAGATCCTTACACTTGCCCATTTTTCCTGTTTCCAACACATCTACTTCAAAAACTGATTGTTCACTTGCTGCCCAATATATCCCACCCCTTGACAGGTGCTATTGTAATGAGAGCATTGTTGTTCACTTAACCTGTCAGTGGTTTTAATGTTATGGCTGAAGGGTGTTCTGGTATATTGGAAAACAAGGGCTGAAGATGATGCAAAGTTACAGGCACTGCTCAAAGGCTGCAGACACAAAAAACTCAAATTGAATTCTGTCAAAATATAATATATGTACCTAAGATGCCCTATTTAGGTTATATAATAAATAGTGAGAGTGTAAGACCAGCGAAACAAGGGAATGTTCAACTGTTTGAGTAAATTATGTAAGGAATTATTAGCAGAGGCCACAACTCCTTTGAGAATCTTACTCAAAAAGGACACAGACTAGATCTAGAATACTAATGCTCTCAAAAGCTTTTAAGACTGTCAAATAACTCATATGCAGGCATACAGAACAATAAATAAATAATAGAGATTATGGAATTCAAGTAAATGCATCACAATTAGGACTAGGGGCCTGACTCAGCGATGTACGCTATAAATATACAAAAGCCACAGCAGGCATCTAAAGTAAAAAGACGCCCACTTCCAGCTTCTCTGAACCAGTGGCCACCGGATCAACTGTGTGACCACTGGACATCTGAGTAGCCCTCAGGTTACTCAGTATGTCCGAGGAAATCATGCTGCTGGGGTCAATGAAGCTGCATCCAAAGACGTCCAGTAAGTGGGGTCACCTCGTCTCCGCCCCCAAACACCAGCAACTTGTCAGTCATGCTGCGGCTTTGGGCACTGCGAGTGACGTCACAGAAACATCTATAGTTGCACAGTGCAGTTCTTGCCATGCGCTTATGTGCAAACACCGGAGATGTACGTAAATATCAAATTTATATACATCTCTGAATTAGGCCCTTGGTTCAATAAAAGTTATGGAGCCTCTATCTAGTGCTATTATAACGGCACATATTAATTATGCACATAGGGCCTGATTCTGTTTTGTACAGTATTGCACATCCGCAGGGAAGCAGCTGTGTGATACCGTACAACTAAAATGCGAATGCAGCAGGTGGTTGTCTGTAGGAAGTGGATGCCTCGTGCATCCATCAGCGATCCAAGTGCTGCCCCCCAAAATGAAGCATCGGGTCACCATCGTGACCATTGGTTGCGATGGTCGCAGCTCTCAGCTTATGGATTACGCAGACTGGCCGTCAGAACTGATCAGCCTGGGTCAGGAAGTCTGCGTCACACGATGCAGACCCTGGGCTCAGCACGCCAATGAAATGGTAATGACATCCCTTGGCTGTCTTCCTACCTCTCTGACTGTTCATTCTCTGTCCCCTCTCATGACTCCACCTCACTTCCACTAACTGTAGGTGTACCCCAAGGCTCTGTCCTTGGTCCTCTTCTTTTCTCTCTCTATACATACTCACTAGGTAAGCTCATAAGCTCTTTTGGTTTCCAATATCATCTCTAAGCTGATGACACTCAAATCTATCTTTCCTCTCCAGACCTCTCCCCTGCTCTCCTCACTCGTATCTCCAACTGTCTTTCTGCTATCTCTTCCTGGATGTCCCAGCGCTTTCTTAAACTTAACATGTCTAAGACCGAGCTGATCATCTTCCCTCCCTCACGCATAACCTCACCTCCTACAGTCTCTATCTATTGATGGCACTACTATCTCCTCTAGCCCCTAAGTGCGCTGTCTTGGAATAATCCTTGACTCCTCCCTCTCCTTCAAACCACACATTCAGCACCTCTCACAAACCTGCCGTTTTCATCTAAAAAATATTTCCAGGATCAGATTCTTTCTAACCCAGGATGCTACTAAGACTCTTATCCACTCACTGGTCATCTCCAGACTGGAATACTGTAATCTCCTCCTGACTGGCATTCCTGACAAACACCTCTCTCCACTCCAATCTCTCCTCAATGCTGCTGCCCGGCTCATTTTCCTCACCAAACGCACTACGTCTACCTCTCCTCTCCTACTAGACCTTCACTGGCTCCCCTTCCCTTTCAGAATCCATTTCAAGCTTCTCACACTCACTTACAAAGCCCTCACCCACTCCTCTCCCACCTACGTCTCTGACCTTATCTCCCTTTACACTCCCACCCGTCCTCTTCGCTCTGCTAATGCACGACTACTCTCCTGCCTACGGATTACTTCCTCCCACTCCTACCTCCAAGATTTTTCACGTGCTGCACCACTTCTCTGGAATTCCCTACCTCTCCCCCTCAGACTCTCCACCTCTATACAAAACTTCAAACGGGCTCTCAAGAGCCACTTCTTCACCAAACCCAGCCAAATCTCATCCTAAGCCTCTGTTCCACATTCTCTATGTACCCCATCTGTGTCACCCCTGTCTGTCTACCCCTCCCCTTTAGATTGTAAGCTATCACGAGCAGGGCCCTCTTCCCTCATGTTTAACACAAAGAATGTGTGGGACTCAAACAATTACAGGCGCTATAATATTAACGTGATTTGTACTTTACAATACGTTCCTCAAAAATCTTCTTTGGCGGGACCTTCCTTCCACTCGTGTCGATGTCACCATGAAAAGAAAGGATTGTATAAATGTGTAATAAAGTCTTTAACAGTCCATAAATGTCTCTTGTTACTAAACGTTTCAGATAGTGAAGAACGTGATTATTTCACCAAAGAGGCGTACCCCAACTCACTTTTCCAAAGAAAAGGTTAAACTCATAAAGGTATCTTTTATCCACCACTGTGTTAGACAAACTCACTCTCATGGTAAACCCTTTTACATGAGAAAGATGGGCATACCTCACTCACAATAAAGGAGGCTGCTTCAAGCATATCAAGGTTTCTTTTGCTGATAATTCTTTCTTCCTTCCAAGCAGAATGTCCTTCCCTCTCGTGTGGGTATTGCCGTAAAAAAGAAATGTATATATATATATGTGTGATATCGTTTTCACCTGCACAACACTTTTCTGAACTGCACAATATTCTCTCTCCTTAATGTATGCATTCGTACATGAGGGGATAGTAATCACTCTCCAGCGGTGGTGTACCGCTTGACTCACTCTTTCTATAGAGGGGAAACACCCATAAAGGTATCTTTTTACTCCGCCACTATGTTCAAATCGTAGACCCACTTTGCCCAGAGAGAAGGAGGCGTACCTCACTCACACAAAAAGAATACTGATGGAAGCACATCAAGGTTTCTTTATATTTGATGAGAAAATATCAGGCGTACCCTACTCACAGAAGAGGTAGTTGTGTGTAAGCTCATCTGGGTTTCTTTAGGAGACTGACCAGGGTGAAAGAGAAAGTTCCTGTCTCCGTGTGTAATATCTCCACCGTAGTGGCGGGTTTCTCAGAAAAAATGTGTTCCAATCACAATGAATTCATATGCAAAAAAACACGATTTTTTATTAAAAAAATAACCCACACACTCGGGGAAACGTACAGCTGACAGAAACCTTAAAAAACAGAGTCTGAAAGGGATTAAAGCAGCAAGACTCACGATCATAAAAATGACTCCAAAAAAAACATATAGTTAAAATCCGTATATACAAAAAAATCCTTGAAAAAGTACTTGATTCATACCTATGTAATAGATCCACACTCTCAGCTGGTCGACATGTTTCGGCCTGTTGTAGGCCTTTATCAAGACAAGATTTTTTTGTATATACGGATTTTAACTATATGTTTTTTTTGGAGTCATTTTTATGATCGTGAGTCTTGCTGCTTTAATCCCTTTCAGACTCTGTTTTTTAAGAATTGTTTCTGTCAGCTGTACGTTTCTCCGAGTGTGTGGGTATTTTTTAATAAAAAATCGTGTTTTTTTGCATCTCTGTCAGCTGTACGTTTCCCCGAGTGTGTGGGTATTTTTTAATAAAAAATCGTGTTTTTTTGCATATGGATTCATTGTGATTGGAACACATTTTTTCTGAGAAACCCGCCACACGGAGACAGGAACTTTCTCTTTCACCCTGGTCAGTCTCCTAAAGAAACCCAGATGAGCTTACACACAACTACCTCTTCTGTGAGTAGGGTACGCCTGATATTTTCTCATCAAATATAAAGAAACCTTGATGTGCTTCCATCAGTATTCTTTTTGTGTGAGTGAGGTACGCCTCCTTCTCTCTGGGCAAAGTGGGTCTACGATTTGAACATAGTGGCGGAGTAAAAAGATACCTTTATGGGTGTTTTATGGGTGTTTCCCCTCTATAGAAAGAGTGAGTCAAGGTACATCCCCGCTGGAGAGTGATTACTATCCCCTCATGTACGAATGCATACATTAAGGAGAGAGAATATTGTGCAGTTCAGAAAAGTGTTGTGCAGGTGAAAACGATATCACACATATATATATATATATACATTTCTTTTTTACGGCAATACCCACACGAGAGGGAAGGACATTCTGCTTGGAAGGAAGAAAGAATTATCAGCGAAAGAAACCTTGATACGCTTGAAGCAGCCTCCTTTATTGTGAGTGAGGTATGCCCATCTTTCTCGTGTAAAAGGGTTTACCATGAGAGTGAGTTTGTCTAACACAGTGGTGGATAAAAGATACCTTTATGAGTTTAACCTTTTCTTTGGAAAAGTGAGTTGGGGTACGCCTCTTTGGTGAAATAATCACGTTCTTCACTGTCTGAAACGTTTAGTAACAAGAGACATTTATGGACTGTTAAAGACTTTATTACACATTTATACAATCCTTTCTTTTCATGGTGACATCTACACGAGTGGAAGGAAGGTCCCGCCAAAGAAGATTTTTGAGGAACGTATTGTAAAGTACAAATCACGTTAATATTATAGCGCCTGTAATTGTTTGAGTCCCACACATTCTTTGTGTTAAATCTGTTTAAATCTGTTTACATTTTGAATTTGGTGAGATTCAACTGTGGTGAATCACGGCACGGGCAGCTTCCAGGGCGCCATTTACAGGGGTTCACAAATCTATATTTCTCTGGCTCTTCCCTCATGTGCCTATCCTTTGTCTTACTTTAATAATCTTCAACTGTACCACATCCAGCAGTCTTTTGCCACCTGATACTTATTCCAGTGTCATCTGCTGATGTAACTATGTTTATTTACCCTGTACTTGTCCTATACTGTCATCAACTGTAAATTGCTGTTTTTCTGTTTGATTATTTATGTACTCTGTAATTGGGCGCTGCGGAACCCTTGTGGCGCCATATAAATAAAGGATAATAATAATAATAATAATAATCCCTTATTTTCTTTAAACAGTACCGGTTGCCGCAGCATGTCAGTGAGGAGGGGGGGTCCACGATCACTTAGAACCCATTCTGCACATGTGTAGAACGGGTCTTGTGCATGCTCAGATCTGAAACCATCTGATTTGTATGTAAGCCATCAGGTTTGCGTACAAATCCAAATCAGTACAGTATAGTAATCGAATACGAGAAATTCTGTAATTACATGTATGATTGCAGAGCAGTAGTTTAAACAGCCCGCAATCGCTGGAATATGTAGTTATAAAACCTCTGGCGGAGGCTTCATATCTACAGGATGATGTTCAGATAGTTTCCCACTTATCAGTGTGATATAGACCCAGGCTAATATATACAGATGTTACCCAGAAAGGAGGAGGAGAAGGAATCAGAAATAGATGAACAAGGGCATGGCTTCACCTACAGTGACAAGTACTATATGGAAAGGCAACAACTGATACATGGGATGTAACCTGCAAAGGAAACAAAAGTGATTTCCATAAGGATTGATGGAAACTGGGAATTTGTTGTTAGAGCAAATGGGGGCATACTCATGGGATTTCTGAGTGTCTGTGCGGTAAAATATTGACTAAATATAAATAGTGGTCACCTGGGAACAGTGATTACCAAAGACGTGTCAGTGATGCAGTGTGCTAGTCATGTATAATGAGCACTTGTAGATAAGGGAGCAAGTAATATACCACCTAGGAGTTTATTTACTAATGCTGTCAATGTGCAGCCTGTAAACCACACTTTTGGATGCACGTATAAATGTATATAAATGACATTAGAAAATTTTTAGCAAGTCAAAGCAGAAACGTAGAACTATTGATGCTTTGAGAAGTTCCAGAATAGACGGTATATGTTTAAGTTGCCGGCTGTCGGGATCCTGGCGTTCAGGATACGGATGCTGCAATCCCGACAGCTGGCAATGCCGGCAGCCGGAATACCGGCCAAACAGTACTATTTCCACTCGTGGGTGTCCACAACACCCATAGAGTGGGAATAGAACCTTAGGCGAGCGCAGCGGCATACTGGCAGCCAGGATGCCATTGGCGGTATATTGATGGCTGGTATTCCGCCTGCCGGTAAATCATACTGAACCTGAATAGACATGGTATGCTTTAGGATCAGACCTGCCCACACGAGACAAGGCGAGTTTCTTTAGTGTAGGAGGTTGCCAAGATAAAACATAACAGGTTCAGTAACAAAACATCTCAAAGCAAAACTAGGATGATGTAGTAGATATGACGAGATCTGCAAAACTTACTAAGTGGTGGCATTGGCATAGGGCCCCTGTTACAGAGCACGCACCTCCTCTGTCATACGTGCCAGAGAAGCGCACATTACAGTATGTGCACTGATACCACTTCTCCCCCATATTGCAGGATCATGCATTCACCCCTTAGTGTCTCACAGGATTTCTCGTCATTATCACTCTGACTGTATTGAAGCTCCTTGGCGGCCGCTATTAGGGCAAAAGCTGAGCTACTTAAGAGAATGGATACAGCACCTAAATGCTGTACTTTGTTTTTTATTTGGTTACTAGCAGTTGCTGATTTACTAAAGGTTATTTTGACTTTCTCAATTGAACCTGTTTCCAAATGGCTGTTCCCACTGCAGAACTGTTGCACTCTTATATTGCTGCATGGGTACCTGAGATCTTCTTCTTTGTAATTTATTTCTCTTACGTCTTAGAGGATGCTGGGGACTCCGTAAGGACCATGGGGTATAGACGGGCTCCGCAGGAGACA